>NC_085139.1:114507495-114544995 GCF_024139115.2 Armigeres subalbatus | reverse complement strand
GACGCAAGAATGGCATTGAATTTCCTACAAAATTTGAACTGGCGAAAGATTATTTTAAAAACGGGATGAGTGATTTAATGAGTGGTGTGCCCTTGAAACCGCGGGTACTCTTAAATATGAATTCCGTGAGGATTACCCTTAAATCGGTTAAAATCACCGATTTTAAAAACTTCTAGCGGAAGCGCGCACTACTATCGGCATGTTTTAATTATTCTATGGAAAATATGAAAAGTAACTGAAGATTTTTTTAAACACGGTTCCATGTCTCATGAATCAGAAATTGCTTGTGCGACCCGTGTTGTGTAGATAGTATTGATGAACGTTGACTTCATTGTACGAAGGAGCAAAAGCACCCGTCTCTAGAGTACGAAAATATAATAACCAAGCAATTCGTTACCCTGCTTGATTGCCTTCCGTAAGTAACAGCAATTTACTGCATGGAACCGCTGATGCAAGAGAAATCGTTTTTCCAAATCACGTCCACAGCTCACGACAAAAGAACGACCAGCCACTTGGTACCACACTTCCGATCTTGGATAGCATCATGTTCTGCTGTCCTCCCTTTCCCAGCCCCCAGCTTCCGGCGAGCACCGCGAAACCGAAAAAGGACAATTCCTCCCCAAAGCTTTGCACAGCTGATAGAAATGGAGCGCTTATACCTTCTTGTGTTGTTGCGAGGAGAGTTGACGGTCGCCATCACCCAGTGCCAACGAGGGGATACCCGCCACCACAAAATCAACCAGAATCCGCTGCGAAAAAAGCCACTTAGGAGAAATCTCATCGCTCGGAAAGGAACGGTCAATTCCGTTCGTCGTCGCCTCGTTCAAATTCCGTCCCATCGTCTGCCACTGACGTAAGACGGAAATTTATAACTGAAAAGTACTCCAAGCTCTGCATGAAGATTATGCGGGGGAAGGGAAGGGATTCTACAGTTGAATCTCAAGTAATCCAGCTTATAGATGCATAAATACCACGTCGCCCTCATGTCCTCGACGATTTCTTCAATTGACACATTACTGTGCCGCCTTCCCCACAATAGATTTTAGATTCACACCACCTTTTTGCCTACAGAGAGACAGCCAGCTGCTGGCTGGCAAAGACAATTGCAAATAAATGAAGTGCACGCTTCAAAGTGGCGGAAGATGACTGCTCGACCGGCATCTCATCATCAGAGAATGCCGGGTAAATAGATCACAGCCGAAGCGTTAAGGAGTTGGTTTTGAGTGTTCAACACTTTGTACCGATGACGACGACGACGGCGGAAGTGGACATTACACGGTTGAGCGATCGTGCTGAAATCGGTTGGAGTTCTAAGGAAATGAACAACCGACGAACTGTCGTCGACCGTTGAACACATTCTTCCTCCCTGAGTGATGGTGATTAAACTAGGATTCGAGAGCAGGGGAAAAAAGATTCAAGTATGTAAATTCCTTCACATTTCAACTCTTCTGTTACATTCTTTCTAAAGAGCTTGTAAATCTCTTGACATTACAGTGCTTGTAGTGCAAAGCATGCTGACTTTGTGGCTCTTCGTGGCGAAGAACAAAACGGATTCTCGAGAGAAGCTGTTCGAAAGGTATGAACGTAAAAATAATCCGCTTATCGAGGGTACAAAGGGAGGTTTTTATTAACCTCACGCATAAATTCTATGGAAACAGTGTTATCGTTGGACTCGAGCAGAAAGGCGGATTAGCCTAACTCATCAAATTCCGGTTTGCTGTGGCAGAAGCAGAAGGAGAAGAGCAATGTAAAGTGTAAATATAAAACTTGTGTCAGCTGATTTGGTGCTTTTTAACTTCAAATCGGATATTCTTGAAGAACTAAGATTTTTCAAATTTTTTATCCGAGTTGATTGAATTAATAATCAATGTTCAGAACTCGGAAAGCATTATACCTATAAATAGGTGGAAAGCAGAATAATAGCAAATCGAAAATATGTAAACACGTCGGGAAAGAAGGCTTCCTGAATAAAGCACTTGCGTTTTTCAAAGGCACACAGTTCTCAATAATGTGAAATAATGAAAAGACAGTTCTGCATTGCTTCAGTTTTGAGTGGTGTGCCCTTGAAAAACGCGAGTACTTGAAATTTGATTCCGTTAGCAGTGTTCTTAAACACTGGCGGAGACAAGGTGGGGCACGTGTGTATGAATGATAAATGCTAATCAATACAAAAAACGTACCAGAGGTAACCACTTCCTTCGGTGGAGCTTTACTGTTCAAAGTAAAATAAAAACGCAAACATATTTTGGCGTAATTGAGCTTGAGGAAAAGCTAAAAACGAAAAATGGAGTTTTTATTTTTGAATGTAAGAAAAGTTTTATATTATTGAATTATTGAATGAAAAATACATCAAATGGCGTATTTAGTCGAATGCTCTTATTTCACCAAAATATTTTTCGCGTTTGTGCGGAATAATCTTTGAATTTTCCATGATTTTCCCTATTTTTCCTATAGAATGATCCTATAGGGATTCTCTTAAATGAACTCATGAATTTTCACCCGAAATTCCACTGCAAAACATCTGCAATTGCAATCTTTGGAATTTCTTTGTGAAACTCTTTCGAATTTTTTTGAGGCTTTTAGGAATTTCTTTTGGAAAATATTCGTAATTTCCTCGAGAAAGTTTTCAGGAAATTTTTCGTGAAATTCTTGGAAATTTCCTTGTACCGGATTTGTTTTTAAATTTCTTCGCGGATCTCTTTCAAATTTTCAAAATTTTCTCATGCAACTCCTCGGGAAAGTCTTCAAAATGTCTTAGGAAAACTCTTTGGAATTTCCTCATTAAACGCTTCTGAATTTCTCTGGGAAGATCTTCAAAGTTTTCTCGGGAAAGTTCTTAGGAATTTCTTCATGAAACTCATCGGATTTTCTTCGGGAAACTTGTTGAAATATTTTTTGAAAATCACAGTATTTCGCTCAAAAAACGCTTCCCTTTTTTTACGGAAACTATCCAAAATTTCTCTGGAATTTCCTCAAGAAACTGTTTGAAATTTGTTTGCGATGCTTTTCGGAGCTTCTTTGATAAAATATTAGGAATTTCTTTTTGAAACTCACTCACAAAAAAGTCTTCTGTAAACGTCTTCGTTGGAGTTCCTTCTGGAAATTTTCCTATTTTTTTTTTGGAAACTCTTTGGAATGTCCTTAGGGAACTCATCCCAATTCCCAAGAGAATTGTTCGAATCTTTTTTTTAATTCCTCGAGTAATTCTGTGGAATTCACTAGACAAGCTTTTCCTAATGTCTTTGGAAACTCTTCATAATTTCCTCGGAAACTCGGTTATTTGTTGCCTGGTATGTTGTCATTGAGTTTATCGGTTTTCTCTATTTTTGCCTTTCTTAGTAAGGAGCCGTACACTAAGTAGGCAATTTTTCTGGATTTTTCAACACTCCCTCCTCCCATGCATTTTTTTATTCGTTATAAAGGATTTCCCCCATGTAAGTTTTGTCCTATACAAATCATTTTTTATTTATATGGAGCGTAAGAAAATGGGAGACCCTTTCTCCCCCCATAAGTGCTTACGTAACCTTTAATAAAGGTTTCGCTACCTATGTACATCCCCCTATCTACACCCTATCCCTCCCTGACAGAATAAGACCATAGTTACCACCGGAGTTTGTTACCCGATCTTACCTAAAGTTGGGATACAAGTTTCGGTTGGTTGGTTTAACATAAAGTTTTAATTTGTTCATAACTGCCCACGCATCTTATAAAAAGTTTTGTTGTGGTACTTCCATTGTTAATGTTTTATTTGAAATTTGGACAAAAATGGTTTGATAAAATTGTTTAATAAAACAAAACTCTTTCATGCAGGTGTTGTACAATTTCATCGAAGGCAGTGCAACTAGACACGCCATTTTCGAAAATATCGTTCCTGCTTCAGGAGGTCGTTTGACAGCTTCGAAATCTCTATCGTTAACGCGGTGAGCCTACCGTGCGGAAGCTGTAACGGCAGTTAAAAAGCAGCTTCCAGCTCTGAGGACGGCTATACTTGAGATAATTGAATCGACCATCACCCGAAAGCCCGAATGAAGGGTAGGGGCTGCTCGGTCAGATTAATACATTCAATTTCATCATTTGCTTGAAACCTATGGAACCTATACTAATCCAAATGAATACACAGAAAAAATAATGGAAAATAAACAGCGCGTAAAACTTGACATGCCGTAATTTACGCTATTTTTCGATGAAATGGCCTCTTCCTAAAAAGATTGCTTACAACTTGCATGCAATATAGACGATTCACGTCAAATATTGTATACATTTAGGCTATATCCATTGTCGAATTACGCTAACAATGACGTTCCATTTATGTGCATGATTTTTGGCGTAAATTTCAGTAGATTGTTTTATCTGTGTATAGTTAGTAAGGCATTGCAATCGCCAAAGATAACGATATCAGCGTCCCTCAAATTTGTTTCCTCGCTGAAAGCCAACTTAACTACAATGCGGAACTCAGAATAGTTTTCCGATGTGTATAACACCGCTGTCGAGCCATGTAATGAATACGATGTGAAGATTCCAAAATGTAGACCTAGGAAAATTCCTAGAAAACTTAATGAGAATCCATCGACAAGTTACTTCTTTGAAACAAAAGAAGCGGAGATGCGCAGCAAACTGTTCTACAGTTTGTTAGATACCCTTGTGAGCATCAATGAACGTTTCTCCCAGGAATCCTCGGAAGTCCTTCTAGCATTTGAACGCATCATTAAATTGGACCCTGTCTATAGCGACTTTACTATCATAAACCAAAAGTCAAATTTTCTGTTGTTGAACTAAAAAGCGAGATCGCGCTTCTGAATACACAGGCGCCGGAAGCGGAATCTGATTGGGGTTTCATCGAATGTGTTGAATACCAGCATAACAATTCCACAAGCACTGTTTTCATGAATTTCCGCAAAGTGCTTTGTTACTTCGCTGCTATTCCGATAACATCGTGTGGACCGGAACGAGAATTATCCAAGAGGAAAATAGTGAAGAACAAACTTCGATCAACAATGACCGGAGAACGCCTCGAGGCTCTTATGCTCCCATTTGTAGAGCAAGATATGGCTAGTCAAATGGACATCAGCCAAATAATTGACGATTTTGTCGTTAGCAAATCTTAACAGCGAAAACTCGAGTTGTGGATGTAAGTAGCATCCCGACAAGAAGGTCATATCAAAATTATATAATCCTATGTTATTATGTTATACTAAATTTTCATAACAAAATTTGTTAGAAACATGGTGCAGGATGTTGTTTAAATATCTAAATTTCTATCTAAAATACACTACTGGAAACAAAAACTATCAAATTTTGTTACAATTTTATCATAAAAATAACATATGTTGTTAGAATTTTATAACAGAATCAGATACAAAATATATTGTTCGTGTGCAGTTGGAATTTTTACAGATCGTGATAGGTCTCCAGATTGTGATCAACAATCATATTTGTTTGTTTTGTTTGACCAAGAATATTTTTCAAGCACATGAAACATTACAAATAAGACAACCTTCTCAAATTATATCAGCGTTGTGGATATATATGGCTGGGAGACTGCTACATCTATTTTAATTGCCTACTGTTGGGCAGTTCGGTGTTAAGCATTTTCAAATCATATTATTATATAATCCTGTTACAACATTTGAAAGATAATGGCTACTGAGAACAAAATTGTATCAAAATAAGTTATAAATATCACAATATGTTAAAATTGTGTTCAATTTTTGTTATGCTCTTCTAGTCGGGGTATTTATAATTCAATCAATATTTTATTATTTAAATTATCAAATATGTTCTATATTTTACACAGGTAGAAGCATCGCCCAATGAGCTGCTCCGTTTTAGACAGATCTTAAATTTTCCTACCTGCGAATACCACAAGGCCACAATCCGTAGCTTCCGCATCTCCCTCAGACAGCTAAAATTACGGGCAAACCGTCCTTCACCCTAGTCAACAAACATAGCTAAAATCTCAACAAGTACAAAGAACTCCTCTAGCACTATGGGGGATCCCCATACAAGCGAGCGGTCAAAAATAAAATTGGACTTTTAAAGTGATTTTCCACTTAGTTTTAGCTGTGTATGGTCGAAATAGCATGAATATACAATTTCCAACCCCCCCCCCTTTGGGGATCGTCTATGAATTACGTAATTATTTTTTTCATAGGTTCGATTAACGTGACAAAGCAAACCTATTTGGGAAGTTGAAATTTCGTGCGTTTTCTTAAGGAGAAGGAAGGGGGCTGTACAAAAACTAAGTTCAGCAATTTATGGACATTATGGCGGCGATCATGTTAAATGACATTAATTTCATGACATTCCGTGATATTTTTTGTTCTCACTCTCATGCCTCACAATTTGTATTTAGAACAATTTGTTTGACAAAGTACTAGGATCTGAAGGATCATAAAGCATTAAATGTTAATCAAATAATCAGAATTGAAAATAACTTTGAAAAAGGGTATTAGCAAATTAGAAATCGCAATCCCATGACATTTTACGTGTACAAGTTATTCAAAAATGAGATTAATATATTCTCAAAAATGTGGACATTCATTGTGGAATGTAAGAATGCTCCATTCTTCCGAAAAGCAAAATTCTTTTAATTTAAATAACAACACTATTTGAATTACTTTTGATTTGTTTTCATGATTTCTACAAGTTATATACAGCATCATTCTTTTTCTGTGTCAAGGTTTAAGTCTTCAATGATATTTTCTTCAATTCCATCAACGATGGAAGATGAGATAAATTCATCTAAAGTATTAGAAGATAAAGAACTTTTGAAAATCTTCAAATATTACAAAATTACGCATGGCATAAGAATAACTAAGTGAAAAATTTTTTCCAACGTCTCCTCGTTATCCAAATCGAGCTTAAAATGGATCTGATTCATGTAAGGCACGAAGGAAAATGTCAACATTTGCCTCTCTTGATCATTTTCTTGCATTATGAGTTCTAAATTTCTTCAACTGTTTATATTGACTTTCCGCTGGTTGTTCAGCCAGTGAACCTCAAAGTGTAGATGAGTGAATAAATATTTCCCTACCATTAGCCAGACATTCATGAACACTAGCAGGAATTTCATACGCTCCGTTCTAACTAAGATATTGTTCGTCTTTACTTTTGCAATAAACATGTCGGGAATTATTGATTCCAGGAGATTTATAAATATTTACATATTATGAAATCTCATATTTAGTTCTCCATCAGTAGCTAATGAATAGCCTCAGAAAATTAGGTTTAGAGAATGACTCAAACCACTCAAGCCCCAAACGCATTTCAGCGGAATGGCGACGGAAACGGTAAAATTTGACAGGAAATATATGAGCGAACTGTTAAATCCTTCCGTTACCGTTGTGCTGCATTGCATTGGGGGTTTTATTCATTTACTCCTTTGAAAAGTTAATTAAATGAGCTCAAATGGTTATAAATAAAGTCGAAGTTATTACCAATAAATGTATTTTGACCATACCCTTTGAGCGCATAGTTCAGTCTGACCCATTTTCAATAGGAAACGATGGGACTAGTTTTCCTGTTGAATGATACTTGTTGCGAGAAAATCGGACACAAATAAGTGTCTAAATGGCGATTGCGTTCTTTTGCGCACATACATACAGACGCGCATGCACACACATACAGACATCACCTCAATTCTTCGCGCTGAGTTAGTTGATATATACCACTAGGGGTCTCCTATCAAACATTCGTTTTTGGAATGAGCATTAACCTTGGAGTACGAGAGAGGCAAAACACGGTAAAAAAACAAATGAAAAAAAATCAGAGTGACTTAACTCTGTTAATTGCAAATACTGGCAAGAAATTCTTTTCGACATTTTAGTCGAAGCTTTGTCCTTGATGTGTATCATAAAAGAACCTGGGGATTCCTGAGGAAAAAAGTTCTTCACTATCAAAGTTGAAAATAGCGTCGTTTTTGGAAAAAATATTGCTTCCGCATTTTTTTCAATTTTTTTCACAGTGTAACCATTAGTTTTTGCACACCATTTAAAAGCTTATACAATAACCTTTGTAATGATGTATTAACATTGAAGAAAAACATTTAAAAAATATTTCAATAAATAGTTGAAAATAAAATATTTTTTCAGAAAATTTGCTAACTTTTTTACCCATTTCTGACTTTGCCACCTTATATCTTTGGAACTAGTGCACCTAGAGACTTCAAATTCAGAATTTCTCTTAATTAGAGTATTGACAATGGAGAGAAAATATTTTAAAATAATTCGGAAGACATGACATTTTCGATTAATGACCGCCCGAAATCCTATAGTGTCTAGGTTCCTCGGGCCCTTCAACTCGGTTGGTAAGTGCCACAACATCAGACCATTTTTCGAGCACCTCGGGATCTCAACCTGGGCAGTAAGCCTCATTAGATTCAGCGTCCTGGGCTCCTCAGGCACTCCAACCCGGGTAAGTCCCACCTCAAAAGGCCGCTATACGGGCTTCCCGAGGACTTCAATAAATCCCACTAGACTCAGCATCATGTTGAAATATACTAATCATGTCTATACTTGTTGGTACAACATATCATGCACTAACAATATAGTCCACTAACTGAATTCGACAGGCACATAAGAATCTGTGCGATGTAACTAAGAGCAAGCATCTAAAAAACATTCTGAGGAATGAATTCATCATTCTATAATTATGATGTTGTCAGAGCCTGAAATATATTTTCTAAAAGTTTTAAATATTAAAAAGTATTTGTTTGTCTTTTTTTGATTTTCTAGGTACTAGGTACTCTGCTGTGGTTTTTTCTATGACACCAAATGGAAGTTAATGATGTTTTTTGTTCAAGGTGAAGGTTGGTTGAGACATAAATATGGTTTGATTGTATTGAGATGAACCCATTTCGCATATAGCAATAGTATTGGTGTACCATTAATTTAACACTAATATTGAGAAACAGATGAACTGTCAAACAATGTTTACATTTTCTTCAAGGATCAATTCACCTTAGTGCTGTCTCTAACTTTCTTGTTTGATTTACATTGAAACTTTTATTCCGGATTAGTTATTGTTTTTTGTTAGTTTCAGGCAAGAATGAGAGGATTGAAGAAAATATTAACTATATTAACGTTGGTGACTAAGATTTGTTCACCTACTGCCGTTGGAAGCATAGCTGTGCCATATTAAATTGGGTTTCAATACAATATGGGACAGTTATGTTTGTGGCAACAGGATAATATAGATCTATTTTATTAGATTTCTGCTGGTAAATAATGAGCTCATACGTTACAGTTACTGTGATATGCAGCTTACAACCATAAGAATATGAAGAATCAAACAAACCAACAAGGAAATATCAATCTCATTAGGTTGAGTAAGTTGGCTTCGTTGCTGTGCGGTTAGAGACGTCAATTGTCGCAAGGGCTACGGAGTGTGGGTTCGGTTTGCGCCTCGGTAAAGAGTTTGCTTTTCATGATACGAAAAATCTCAACTGTTGCACTGGGAGTTGTGTAAATGTTCTGTCAGTTGTCTCATGCGAGGTATTTAAGTGTTCAGTCTGTGTACGATCTCTGGTCAAAGACGGTGATTCATTTTCTTTTAAATGATTGACTTTATTTTAATACGATGTATTTTTTACCTTCCCTTCGGAAGTATCTTTATTTTCACTCTTTTAACAAGCTTTTATTTATTTATACTTTAACATCGAAACCATTCGCAAACACCGATATTGAAATGTAATTTTCGAAGAACTCTGCCATTTTTCCTGATATTTTCGTCTCAAATAAAACCTCGTCATATCCAATCTCATGTAAAGTGTAGTCAGAACAGTTGTTTGGATCAATGAGCACAACCCAGCATTTTGTGCTTTACATACATGCATCATAGTTTGAGCTTCGATGCGAGTATTTTGTCGATTGTCAGTTTCTCTGGTGTATTTTGAATTGGCATTTTTCTTCACTTTTCGCTGGTCTTTTTCAAAAGAAGCACTGTTGAACCATCTTTGGATACAGCTATAGAATGTGAAATATAAGATCCAATTATAAAAAAGAGAAATCATCAACGATGTATTGGCTCTTATGGAACGTACACGATCAAGCAGTTTGACCAACATTGACTCCACCTCTCGTGTGTTTAAACATCCATCAAGTTTCACCAACAGCGGCGTGAACACTCAATTTATTCTACCAACAATATCACACACGAACGACTGAAGCTCCAACTTAAACACCAACCATCAAAAATATATGGGGTTTGTGCAACTTCACTACAAATACTCGAACATGTTCGGCGAACCTTGACTCCACCCCCGACAACTCAAACCAAAATCAAACCGTTTTAATTTTTTTCCAACCGAGCCGCCAACTAACAACAGTTACTGGTTGTTCGAACAACTTCACACACGTTCAATCAAAGCAGCAACCGAAGGGTTTTCGTGGGGGTGGAGTCAATGTTCGTCAAACTGCTTGGCTGGCAGGGATGCCAGATAATATTTTCAAATGTCTTCACAGTCGTTTAAATATGTCTTCAAATGTCTTCAATATAAAACTATGATTATTATCGAGAAATTTCAAAATCCAATAGGTTTGTAAATTCAATCATGTCCTTGTTTTATTGCTGTGGGATAATGTTTATTTTTTTTAAACATTCAAATTGATAGAATTCAAAAGAATATTCTATAAAATTTTCACGTGATAGTGTATAACGAGTTTGCCTTGGGTTTTATACTGAGTCTGGTTAAAATTCCACCGGATTTTTTAACTGAATTTCCATGTGGAATTCTTCCAAATTGGTTGTTAAAGAATACCCTGTAAGGTTTCAAAATTTACCGTGAAATACTTGAAAAACATCCAGACGAAATTTCCCGAAGAATTCCTGTTTGAACACCCAGAGGATTTACTGAAGAAACGTCTGAAGAAATTTCTGAAGGAACTTCCGGAGGAATTGCTGGAGGATTTTCAGAAGGAATTCTTGGAGGCTTAAGAAGGAATTCCTATAGAAACTTCGGGATGAATTCCGGAGGGATTTTCTGGAGAAATTTCTGAACGATGTTCCGGTGGATATTATATCCGGTGGAATTCCTGAAGGAATTTCTAGAGAAACTTCCGGAGGAATTCTTGGAAGTAATTCTGGATGAATTCTTGGAGGAACTTCTTGAGAAAGAAGCCCTGGAGGAAATACCAGAGAAATTCCGTAGTATACTTCTGGAGGCATTATCGGAGAATCTTTCGGCAACACTCTTGGAGAATCTTCCAGACGAATTCCTGGAGAATCTTTCAAAGGAATTTCTGGGGAAACTTCCGGAGGGATCACTGGAGGAGCTTAAGCGGGAATTTTTAAAAATTCTGGGGGAACTTTCGGAAGAATTCCTGGAAGAACTTCCGGAGGAATTCCTGAAAGAACTGCTGGAGGAATTCGTGAAGGAACTACCGGAGTAGTAAAGGAGGATCTTCCGAAGGAATTCTTGGATGTTCTTTCGCTAGAATTCTCGACGACGACGACCTTACGGAGTAGCTCCTACAAGAAATTCCAAAGGTATTCCTGGAGGATTTTTCGGAGAAATTCCTGAAACTTCCGGACAAATTCGTGTAGGAAATTTGGGAGGAATTTCAGAAATAATACTAGAACGATTTTTTTGGAGAAATTCATAAAGGAATTCTCAGATAAAATACTGGAACAATGTCCAAAGATATTTCTTGAAGAATTTCCAAAGGAATTCAAAGAAGAATTTAGCGAAGGTGTGTAATAAGATTCCTCCGGATTTCTTTTAAGAACATTTTTCTGTAGTAATTTACCATGGAAGATCTGAGAAATATCTATTTAACGCCAAAACAATTTCAATTTCTTGTCGACATTCGTAAGAATTTTCTATGGGAATTAATTGAGGCGAATTTCTTGTGAAAATCAAAAGGGATTTCCCGTTAAATATTTAATACTCCATTATTTCTTCTTAACGGAAATTATTATAAATTTCCACGATAATTTTAACTGAATTTTCAATTTAGAGAATTGAATTTAGAAAATAAATTCCTCATCGGAAAATCTCCTTATAAAATTCACGAAAAATTCTTTTAAATTTTCACTATGAAGTCTTTTAAAAATCCACAGGAAATTTAAAGAGTTTCCCGGCGGATATTTAGAGGAACGTGGAATGATGGAAATTGTCTCGACTTCCCTGGGCATAAAAGTATCAGGCTTAGAATCCTCGAAGATAATAACTGTGGAAGTGCTTAATGAACACTAAGCTGTGAGGCGGCTCTGTCCCAGTGTGGAGATTTAATGTCAATAAGAAGAAGAAGAAGAAGAAGAAGAAGATGGAATGATGGTATGCATATGCCATTCAGAATGAATTTAGAAAAAAAAACTGGTTCTAGCTCAACGGTTGAATAGATTAAATCTAGTCATAGAAGAATTTAGTCTATGTTTGCCGCAAATTAGATAGGTCATTGCGTTCCGAAATGATCGAAATACCTTTTTAAAGACGCCGCCAAGAAAAATTCAAACGAATGTTACCATTTTTTCACCAGCGCACAGCTCAAATTTAAGTGTGTATGAGGTCTAAAATGCGTTGCAGTTATCAACCGGGTAGAGTGAAAGTATTTTATGTTTGAGATTCTAAGCTCGAGACAAAGACTATTATAACTATTGTAATATTTATATACCTAGTTTACATAGAGGTCGCAGAATTTATAAGCTTATAAGTAAGTAATGAAATTGTATTTTCCATCCGCTGGCTTATTGATTGTCTTCAAGTGTCTTCAAATAAGTAGATAAGTCTTCAAATATTTTGAAAAGTCTTCAAAATGTCTTCACGAAATAAATGTCTTCACAGAGATTCAAATGTCTTCAAATCTGGCATCTCTGTTGACTGGTGTGTACGTTGCATTACCGTCAGGTACAAAACACAGATAATTATGACACGGATCAACGTACATCCGGCTTCCCCCCATTACGATGGAGTGTCGGTCTCTCAAGTATCGCAGCAAGAGGCCGATAATATGACGATTACTTTTAAGAAAATTCCAAGTATTTGTGGTTTGCAATATAAAATCACATTTTTTGCTTTTTGTACACTCTCTCGAAGCTATTATTTCTGGTAGAGACACGGCAGGTATTTTCGTCTGTTCGTCATAGTCCCGAAAACCAATAAAAGAGACGCTTTTTTGCAAAACTCATAAGTACCAAATCGTAAGCTCAGGAGAAACGTTCTGCTATAGTGGAGTTCTAGCAAATGTACGTTGCTTTCGTTGGTTTTAGCCCCTATGACGATGGACGGAAATACCTGCCGTATCCCTACATAATATTCGCCCGAACGCGAATTCTTCCATTTGAGCCATTGTCACATCGGTTTGTAATAATTGCTTTGAAGATTCACTCAGCTGAAAATTAAATATTTTGAAATAAAATCATTTTATTCTATTCAGCTTGCCACTAAATGCTCTTTTTTTCAAATTCTAGTCTTTTTACACTTGTATTAGGTTGCGATAAGTTTGTTGTCAAGGTTTGCAACGATTGTGAGAGATTTGACTCTATTTTATCGACTTTTATCATCAAATGAGAGCAAACTTTACAAACCCTGTTTTTGGATGAAAATGGCCTTATATATAATATATTTTTAAATGTATACCTCGTATTTCCCCCTTATTGACAAAGCATCAATTTCGATACTCATATTTTGCTCTGCAGCATCGACTGCATCTTCTCCATAATCCTTTTCGATCTCATCATAAGAAACAGGCTTGCGTCCTACAAAACCCTGGCTACTCTGTATTGTTTTCGTACTCAGATATGATGCATTCTTCCTTTGGAACATTCTTCTCAACCAATATCCAGGGTGTTCTCCAGTGTATCGATACATGTATTCGTTGTGCCATTCATAGCCTTCATTATTTTGAAGTACAGTTATAAAAACTCTTCGTTGGTAGGACCCTCTACTCATTGTATCGACGCGTTTCCCTACGTTGTATTTACTCAATCTGCAATATAAATTTTCAACCCAAAAATTATAAAAATTCTTTAAAATGTGACATTTTCAATGAGTAACATAAGCATTACAAGTTGCTTGTCCTGTTTTCTCTGAAAAACTCTGCCTTAGCAGCGGATTTTTCCACCGCCAGGGTTATTTTATCCCATATTCCATTAGATTGTAATTCCGATATTATGTTCTGTGATTCTGTCACATCCTGTTTATTCTTACAAAAATATGATCTACAGTCATCATGAAGGCCAAAAGCATAGGAAGGAGCGTTCCGAATGTCGTGTCTGAGTCCTTCTGCGTCTTCTCCTTTGGTTTCATCAGCACAGTGTTTAATTGCAGATGTTAATGTGCCATCACAAATATTGCCCTCCGCTCGCTTTCAAATCGACTTCTATAAAAACATTCTTCATGCCTGCCGTATCCTAACGGAACTATCAATTCTATACTTTCGCCTCTAATTCTATCATGAACATGTACGTCTAAGTTTGGAAGATGATATTAGCATTTCCATATCATCATTTCATCATTTATCAAAAAAGGAAATATTTAACGTTCCTTTACCTGGCCACAATTCTTAATCTCTATATTAAGATAATTGACAATTACTGAACTTGGTTATGCTTTCTTTGGTTAAGTTTCCTAGGCTCAAATATCATTCCAGCATCAAAATCAGAATTTTTTTAACATTATTTATCTCGCCATAATTCACACTTTCTATTTTTCAATAATTGACAATAACTGATCTTGGTTATGCTTTCTTTTGTTGAGTTTTCCAGGCTCAAAATATCATTCCATAATCAAAATCAGAAAATATTTAACATGCTTTATTTCGCCATAACGCACAATTTCTGTCTCTCGATAATTGATGAATGATCTTGATTATGCCTACTTGTGCAAAATTTTCTGAACTCAAAACCGTTTTATATTTTCATGAAATTTTTAAAATATTCAACTGACTAAAATAGCCATTTTTTTTGTTTCATGTCATCCATTACATTCTCTATAAGGGTCTGTCTCATTTGGATAATTAAAATTAACACTTCGTAAATTATTTCCCCTCCAATTTTCGAACTGACAAAAACAAGTCTGCTACTTATGGCTGCTGCCCTAGCAGCACACAAGTACCACATAGGTTACTGTAACTCATGTTTGGCCAAATTCAGTCACAATCAAGTTGTTGCGACCATTTTCTTCTGACTTCTGCTGCTTGGGTGAGGAGACTTATATTTGACAGATCGATAATTACGCTAGAGCTGCATTGCTGCATCGCTTACTTTATTTTTAACCAGCTGATATTGTCGGGCGCTCAATTAATTCATCGCTCGATATACTCGCACATTAACTAACGAAATTGAATTCGGAAGCTAAAACTAAAGCCAAAAAAGTAAGTACGTTCTTTAATATTCACATCCTTGCAATAATGGATGTTTCTTTTGTTTAATTATAGTGACCGCAGAGAAAGTCAGGCGTTTAATAACCGCCCGGATGCAGTGCGACGATTTGTTTACGAGGAAGTTTTTCGACAAAAAAACTGCATGGAGGTATGTTTATGAAATATTTGCCCTTTTAACAAAAAGTGCATCAGAAACAAGATCAGAAACGAGGTCAGAAACTTGCGAAAAAGAATCCACGTGTCTTGGAGGGACTCGAACCCTCAACCTCTTACTCTCAAGATAGGCGTGATAATCCCTATACAACAAGACCACTTAAAGGTCACGTTTGCGGAAAGCCATTAGAATCCGAGTACCATTTTATCTTTCTTTAGGACAATACAAGAGAAATCTGGACTGACAGAAGATATATTTAGCAAGACATGTTTGAGTTTTTTGTTGAGAAATCGAAGCGGAAGAAGAAAGACGGGATACATTTTTTCACTTTGCTTGGAAGCATTGCTGAAGCTCAGAATATAAATATCCCGAATTTCATATCAAGTGACTCTGAGTTTGAAATGGAACAATAATACATATCCGTAGACAATGTTTATGAATAATACGATAGAACATTATTTAGATTCCTTGTATTCTTGTCAATTCTTAGCTCTAGATCTTTATTGAATATAGCCCTCCATCTGATTTTCATCTGCTCAAACACATATTCGAATACATTTCTAGCTTTATTATGCTGGTTGTTGAACTTCTTTTCAATTCGAGTTAGCCTTCGATGATTGATTTCTTTGAACGGAGTAACTATGGCTATGGGGTACACGCTACATGGGTACCCACTATCACCAAGCAAATAATAACCAGGCGGTGGGTACAAACGCCGATAGTATAATGGACTGTTATACAATACCCTGGTGTCATGCACTGAACCAGGATATCCAACGCAAATGTCCACGAATTTATTTTTATTGTCGCACACCACCTGGCATTGTATTGTACTAAACCCGTGGAAAGCAACCACCGACGCATGGCAACACACATTTATTACGTTTCACAGTGTTTTATTCAATCATGAAAACGTTTGGCGGGAAAAAATCGCTGCTGCATTTAAAGCAATTTTTAGGGACTATCAACTCCAAAATGTCAAACATTCTTCAGGTTATCGCATTGTATCGTTTGTACCAGAGAAGCATCGCTATCAGCGCCAATAGGCGTTGGTGGATTCATCCACCGCTGGAGGATCGAGAAGCTAATAGTTTCTACGCGGCTAATTATTCAAAGGTGCGACATCATCCTGGAAAGTTTTTCAAATAAACGCGAATGGATACAAGCACACTTTATTTGCATTGATTTATTAAATTTTATCTGACAAAAATGTCTCATTGAATTAGTTATGAATAAAAACTTCTTTTGGGTAGCTGTACTAAAAGAAGCATAACATATCCGTCAACACACATGGCATAAAATGATTCGACATATTTACAACAAATTAAAAGTATACAATATTGAAAGACACAAATTTATCCTCCAACGGCAATGGTGCCTTTCTTGAAACAACCACTTGATTTCATCTCGGGGTCATATAATTGCCTACATTACGGCTTTTACGAAAGGTTGAAACGAATCTTGCACGCTAGGCGAATATTTTTGCCATTAGATAACTTATAACTTTTGAACGCAATGGCCGATCGTTTTCGAATTCTATCAACTAGACGACCAAAAATCGGTTCAGCGCGGCCACTATCAGGCGCTGCGAAGTATCAGCTGACAGTACTGAGAGAATTAAATGCTTTCTAGGAAACCTAACGCAGGCGCGGAAAATTTGTAACAAGTACGTTTTCTTATTTAATTGAATCCCATGGAAAATCCATAATAGAATTTCATAAGTTAGAAACTATTGCATGAATGTTCGTTTTGCTTAATAAGATCCCTAAAGTTAGTCTCCACACAATCGCACACCTCACGCCTTCGAAATGGTTGCATCTGGCATACAAGCTAATCAAGTGAGTTCCCATTACCAGTTACACGCGCTAAACATGAGACCCAAGCCAACTGCGCGTCATTTCGCTATGCAAATTAGGGAAGATCCATTAATTACGTAACGCGAAAATTGGACTTTTTCAATCCCACCCCCTCCCACTATTTCACACTTTTGTATGAAGCTTCTCAAAATTTTGTATGGATCGTCACACTTCACTCAACCCCTCCCCTCTAAGCGTTACGTAATTTGTGGACGTTCCCATTAGAGGGAGAACAACCCACCAATGCGCCATTCAAAATGCATTGACCTTCCTTATTCGACTTTGGACTCTACTTCCAAGATCGGAGAGGATTTGACTTGTTCCCTTTGTTTCTAGTTGATTGTATAACTTCTGTATTCAATCTAAGTGGCGGTTGCGCGTGAACATATTGTAAGAAAGGTAAAAATGAAATATTAGCAACCTAGTTAGGTCCCCAACCAAAAGTGCGTATGCGTTTATGCTAAAAGGTGCGAGGCAGCAAAGCCATTTGCCATTACACCACCATCCCATTAGAGAACGCTTTTAACCCCACTCGTTGGCGTCGAAGGAATCCCGGGGCACACGCGGCCGAAAGACGGCCGCGCCACGTTTCTTTTACGCGCCCTAGACAGGCAAGCTAATCGAGAAGCCATCAGCGTCCAACCAAAAGCAGCGAGAAGAACTATTGTTCGACGAACGGACGCATGTGCCGCGTTCAAGCGTAAGACCACGCGCCAGGTGAGAGAGTGGTACCAAACACCGCTCGACACGTAAAGACGTCGACATCGGGCCGAAGTAGTGCGTAAGCAGCTCTGTGTGCTCAGCCGCCGACTCATCACCATCCACCATCCATGTAAAACCTAGGTCGAGAGTATTTGCATGCATTTTTTTTGTACTGTGAACGTCCATGCGCATGAAGCAATCAATTTCACGTACAGAATTGCCTCCGTTAAATGATTAAGTTCAACGAGTGAATGAACGTACGATACCGCACAAACAACACGCACGATACACTGTAGGTTGCTGGGGATTAGAAATTATGCGATAATGTAGCTAGATGTTAAAAAGGGGAGAAAGCTAGGCCTAGGCGAAGAACAGGAATAAACGGAATGTAATAAAGCTCTCTTGTTGTCTGTAGAAAGTTTCGTTTGCTGCATTGCTTGTTTGAATGTAGAAAATTGTAGCGTTTCAGCATACTGCTATTCGCTAAGTCGAAGCAAAATTCTTCACACAAACAATGACAGTTCTTTATGGGTTTCTACAGTAGAGCAACAAAGAGGAGGAGATGGCGACCATGTTTCACACAAACTCTAGACAGATAGCAATGGGATTTCCCATAAGAGGGAAGAGCAGAATTTGCTTCGACTTCGCGAATTCTTCTCGAACGCGATAAAGCGAAATCCCGTAAATGTAGACAAAAAGTTAGTCATCTGAGAGGGGTTCCCATGTCATTTCGCGGATGAATCATCAATTTCTATTTTGTAGTCGGGATAACTTTGACGTAGAACTACGTCTGTCTTTTCTATATTGGGGTACACTTTACGATTGCAAAAAAATGAAAATCGTCACGAAAATATGATAGACTTTGATCGTTAATATCTCAACCGTTTCTCAATGGATTTTCAATTTTCTTGGACCATTCGATCAAGGAAGAGTCAACGCTTCATATGTACACGATGTACACTGCAGTCGTTTGTTACGCGGTTGTTTTTACAGGAATCGTTTTTATGCGATTTTTATTCACGCGAGTTTCTGGATTTCCGCAGTTCCTTCCATACATACTTTGGGTTTTATGCGGTTTTTACGTTATTTTAAATTACGCGGCCCATATCTTCCGCGTAAAAACTGACTCTAGTTGTTACAATATCTATGTATGATAATATTTGATTTAAAAACTTGCTAACAGTTTAGCACTTGGTTTCGGTCAATCATCCAATCTCGTAAGTGCATCGCAAGCTTCTTCTTCCATAGCACTACATTCTAACTAGAACTTGCCCTGCTTTTCAACTTAGTAATTTATCAGCATTTCTTTAGTTATTCATTGAAAGTTTTTTTTATGTCCGCCATTGCAGGGCTTTAAACTGGTGCAGTTCGTTTATGCTAACTTAAACGTGCGTTTTCCTTGGAATGATTGAGGCATTTGACGATAGCTTATTGCTTACGTCTGTTGATGCAGTAGAGGGGCTCGGAATCTTCTTCGCTGCTGCAGTGAATGCGTTCTGGTAAACATTCTTTGGCTCGTTTTTGCTGATTCGTAGGTGTCTGCCTGAGTAAACGCTAAGTCCGACGCAATTCACGTGAAGGAATAATAATTATTATCAATAACGCCGTTGAAATGAGCCACCAGGGGCTTAGACTGACTTAGCGATGGGTGGTAAGTCTCTGTAGCAGTTTGCGTCGGTGATGGTTGCAGCTGTACACTATCAGCCAGGCTTGTGCTTTTCAAATTGTGTAATCGATTAACATTTTAAATAATATAAACCTAATTAATACCAATTGAATGTCAACAATGAAGTTCAATCGGATGTTTGGCATTGTTACCAATGCTTCGAATCGAGATACAATTATCGAACGATTCTTACTCTCTAGCGAGTTTTTATCAATTAGTAATTTGGATATGTGAACGCTTGAGAGTGTTGTTCATCCTCGATTATTTGAAAATTTTATTTTTATCTTCATTTTCAAATGTTGGTCCAAAATTTATATACATCACATCGAAAGCAGATTTAAGGGGCCCTCCTTAGCCGTGCGGTAAGACGCGCGGCTACAAAGCAAGATCATGCTGAGGGTGGCTGGGTTCGATTCCCGGTGCCGGTCTAGGCAATTTTCGGATTGAAAATTGTCTCGACTTCCCTGGGCATAAAATTATCATCGTGTTAGCCTCATGATATACGAATGCAAAAATGGTAACCTGGCTTAGAAACCTCGCAGTTAATAACTGTGGAAGTGCTTAATGAACACTAAGCTGCGAGGGGGCTCTGTCCCAGTGTGGGGATGTAATGCCAATAAGAAGAAGAAGAAGAAGAAGAAGAAGAAGAAGAAAGCAGATTTAGGCTGGGCTTGAAAAACGCTTGCTTTGGTCTCATCGCACAGAATAG
Organism: Armigeres subalbatus; assembly: GCF_024139115.2. Lineage (NCBI taxonomy): Eukaryota > Metazoa > Arthropoda > Insecta > Diptera > Culicidae > Armigeres > Armigeres subalbatus. The sequence continues at coordinate 114,524,588 of NC_085139.1, read as the reverse complement.
TCGAAAACCTGTAGATTACATACAGCTACGTAGTTCAACGTCACCTTTGCGTACAACCCGATTGGGCTGAACCTTTGAGTTTTTATTCTAAAGCGTGATTTATTCGTTTGATTGTGAGGAGTTGTGCCAGTGATGAAAACTGTTTGTGAACGGTTATTTGACTTTGGGGCGGTTCTGGTAGTTGCACGTATGTGATTTAGAGTCTTGCGGCGTCGATACGCTCACGCTAAGTACGACGGTTTTGAGACAACCAGTCACTTCCTCCCCGATTACGGGAAATATTGACCCTATCCGCTGAATAGTCTCAGGCCGGGCAAACCTTAAACTGGTGGGTGGTCTCCTTTACGGAGTGGCGCTTAAGCCACCCATTCAACCGGGGAACGTGATGGGTTGGCGGGTTATAAATTGGAACTCCGAAGGTTAGTAGCATAGTCATCGCGGCCAAGAAACGAAGCAAAGTCACTACAGGCGAAGCGACTAGAGGACCAGCAACATGAAACGAATCCTCGCCATTCGTGATATAAAGTCGACCATCACATCAACAGATACAGCTGCGAACACGGTCACCATCACTGCAACAACCGAAGAAAACTTCGACCTGGGTTCAGCCTACTGGAGCCGACGAACAGGCGGCTTTTGCAAAGCCTAAGCAAAATTTTTCGCGCAACCAATGACAGTTGTAGTAGCGGAACAGAGAGGAGGGGAGAGCGAGCATGTTTCACTCCAACTCTGACAGCAATGGATTTTTCCATAGGAGGGAATAGCATAATTTGCTTCGACTTCGCGGATTGCCTGATCAACCGTTAAGTCATGTTAGCGGCAAAGCTGCAAATCCGTCTGAGCGACATTGACTGATTCAGGCATGGGTCTAGAACGCAGTGGTAGTCCGTTACATGAGGGTCATTATAAAAAAAACTATTGCCGAAGCAGTGATTTAGGATTTGCAAATATTTCCTTTTCTCAAACGTGACGATATCCGTTACCCTCGTTTTTTTCTTAGTCAATTTTAGTTCCTAATACTAATAAAGATCTGTTTCGGGCGATTTGTCACAGGAGCTTGGCAGGAGTGAAGCATCCGCACGCTAGGGAAAAACACCGTGTCATGACGCTCAACACAATGCTTTCGAAGTTCGGTTGATATAGAGTATGCACCTTCGGTGCATTTCAAAGCGTCCTACCGCTCGAAAAATTACCAAAAGACTGAATCGAAAGTTTGCACCAACTTCAATCCTATGTTCGAATCTTGAAACCGAAACTTTCTTGTCCTTCTTCAAAACGCATGCTTTGCTTTTTCACGGCAATATAACAACAATAACACACAAACAAAATTTGGTCTTTTCAGGTGGCGCCTACGTTGATTATTTAGTCTTGTTGAAATTTGCTTGTTGTCTGGCGACAGTATTTATTTATTAGATGTGTAGTATCGAGAGCTCCATCCACCACCGGACAACGATGCGACGGGCTCTCTTGGAGGGACCAGCAGATAAAGTGTCCATTTCGTTTCGGGATTGTGAACGCGTGGCTTCGGAGTGCCAAATTACACCGGCCGATCGAAGAAGTGGAAGTGTGTCCCGGCCTCGAAGACGATTCGACTAAAGGAATCTCAGCATTGTTGTGCGGTTCCGTGAGTCAAGTGTGGTGATAATAAAAGCCCTCGGTTCCGCTCCCCTCCTGTTGGCTTGCCACTCAGCCAGATCCCATGAAAGCGAACGTGGAGACGCCGGAAATCTCCAGTTACATGGGCTACCGGATTCCCGTTTGCACGAGACGCGTCGACGCAGTTGTGCGATTCCGTGACTCCGCTGTGAGGCTGTGACGCTCGCAAGACCTGTTCGATATCGAAAGGATTTCGGTCTAGAGATCGACTGATCGACGACGAGGCTGACAGTCCGGACGAACGCTACTCGACCCAAGCCTGAAGAAAGTTGCAGAGTCAGAAGCCGACTCCAGCCGACGCTAGTCCCGGCAGTCATGGTGTCCGTTATTCGGCCAAAGGTGCCTCGCACGGCGATGGAAATGTTTAAAGGTGTGTACTCATGTATCCTATACCTCTCCTTTGTGTGTGCACAAAGTTTATATGAAAATTGAAATGAATCGTTGAACTATATTTTAAATTGCTTCAGTTTTGTCAATTTTGAAATTATGCCCTGGTATTTTATCAAAGGTTGTATCGCTTATCTTCATTGATTGCTCCTGTTTTTACATCAAATCTATTTCCATATCGTTTGGATCACCTTGCCGGTTTAGTTTAAGGAAAGTATTTCCGCCCTCCCTCCAATTTCTCCTAAAGAGCTAGAAATAAAACGACCCTGAGGTCACTAAAGGGCAAGAAATAAGTCCCCCAGCAAAAGAATTTCTAACAATATTCACCACTTTCGTTCAGAAATTCTCCAGATGCTTGTTTTCCTGTAATAGTTAAAGGCCGCATTACACATGTAATTGAATTGAAATATCGGTACAAATCTAATGGTTCTTGTCCAAATAAGGATTCTTACCCTATTACTGCATTAAACAATGTATATTTTTAGGGGAAGAAACTTTTGTTACAGGCTATTAATATCCAATGGAAATTACGTGTTTTTATAGTTTATAGTTTTTTTTTCGAAAACTCCTCCGGTAATACATTTGGAAATTTCCCGGGGATTTTTTCGGTAATGCATCTTGGAATTCATTCGGGATTCTTCCGAAAATTCATCTGGGAATTCCATGCTTTACTCATTTGGAAATTTCTCCGGAGATTTCTCGCTTAACTTTTCAAAAGGACCTAAGTAACATTTTTCACATGAATTAATTTGAGTAATGCAATCAGAAGTTTTCATATTGGTCTGTTGATTGCAATATTCAAAATTTATTCATGAAAAATGTTACTTAGGTCCTTTTGAAAAGTTAAGCGAGATTTCTTCGAAAATTTCTCCAATAATTTCTTTGGAAAGTCTTCCGCGAATTAATTCAATAATTCCTCCGGAAATTACTTCGGAAGTTCACCTAGAAAATCCGTCGGAATTCCTTCAGAAAATTCTCTGCGAAGTCTGTCGGGAATTCCTCTGTAACAGCGGTTCTCAACCTGGGGTACATGTACCCACCTTTGATTGCCCTAGGGGGTACCTCGGACAAAAATGCGTAATGACGGATGTATTACAATTCTAATAAACACTTATTGATGAAGTTGTGATAATTGTGTTAAGGCTCGGAAGTCTCCTTTCAAGAGGCTCGGAAGCCTCCTTTCAAGAGGCTCGGAAGCCTCCTTTCAAGAGGCTCGGAAGCCTCCTTTCAAGAGGCCTGGAAGCCTCCTTCCAAGAGGCCTGGAAGCCTCCTGTCAAGAGGCTCTGGAAGCCTCCTGTCAAGAGGCCTGGAAGCCTCCTTTCAAGAGGCTCAGAAGCCTCCTTTCAAGAGGCTCAGCCTCCTTTCAAGAGGCCTCGGAAGCCTCCTTTCAAGAGGCCTGGAAGCCTCCTTTCAAGAGGCCTGGAAGCCTCCTTTCAAGAGGCTCTGAAGCCTCCTCAAGAGGCCTGGAAGCCTCCTCCAAGAGGCCTGGAAGCCTCCTTCCAAGAGGCCTGGAAGCCTCCTTCCAAGAGGCCTGGAAGCCTCCTTCCAAGAGGCTCGGAAGCCTCCTTCCAAGAGGCCTGGAAGCCTCCTCCAAGAGGCTCAAGCCTCCTTCCAAGAGGCCCGGAAGCCTCCTTCCAAGAGGCCTCACCAGCCTCCTTCCAAGAGGCTCGGAAGCCTCCTTCCAAGAGGCTCAGGAAGCCTCCTTCCAAGAGGCCTCAGCCTCCTCCAAGAGGCCTCGAAGCCTCCTCCAAGAGGCCCGGAAGCCTCCTTCCAAGAGGCTCAAGCCTCCTTCCAAGAGGCCTGGAAGCCTCCTTCCAAGAGGCCTCGGAAGCCTCCTTCCAAGAGGCCTGGAAGCCTCCTTCCAAGAGGCCTCAAGCCCTTCCAAGAGGCTCAGCCTCCTTCCAAGAGGCTCGGAAGCCTCCTCCAAGAGGCCTGGAAGCCTCCTTCCAAGAGGCTCAGAAGCCTCCTTCCAAGAGGCCCGGAAGCCTCCTCCAAGAGGCCTGGAAGCCTCCTTCCAAGAGGCCTCAAGCCTCCTCCAAGAGGCCTGAAGCTCCTCCAAGAGGCTCAGCCTCCTTCCAAGAGGCCTCAAGCCTCCTTCCAAGAGGCCTCAAAGCCTCCTTCCAAGAGGCTCAAGCCTCCTTCCAAGAGGCCTGGAAGCCTCCTCCAAGAGGCTCAAGCCTCCTTCCAAGAGGCTCGAAGCCTCCTCCAAGAGGCTCAAGCCTCCTTCCAAGAGGCCTGGAAGCCTCCTTCCAAGAGGCTCAAGCCTCCTTCCAAGAGGCTCCAGCCTCCTTCCAAGAGGCTCGAGCCTCCTCCAAGAGGCCCGGAAGCCTCCTTCCAAGAGGCTCAGAGCCTCCTTCCAAGAGGCCTCAGCCTCCCTTCCAAGAGGCCTGGAAGCCTCCTTCCAAGAGGCCTCAAGCCTCCTTCCAAGAGGCTCGGAAGCCTCCTTCCAAGAGGCTCGGAAGCCTCCTTCCAAGAGGCTCAGGAAGCCTCCTTCCAAGAGGCCTGAAGCCTCCTTCCAAGAGGCCTGGAAGCCTCCTTCCAAGAGGCCTGGAAGCCTCCTTCCAAGAGGCTCAAGCCTCCTTCCAAGAGGCTCAAGCCTCCTTCCAAGAGGCCTGGAAGCCTCCTTCCAAGAGGCCTGGAAGCCTCCTTCCAAGAGGCTCAAGCCTCCTTCCAAGAGGCCTCGGAAGCCTCCTTCCAAGAGGCTCAAGCCTCCTTCCAAGAGGCCTGGAAGCCTCCTTCCAAGAGGCTCGGAAGCCTCCTTCCAAGAGGCTCGGAAGCCTCCTCCAAGAGGCCTCGAAGCCTCCTTCCAAGAGGCCTCAGCCTCCTTCCAAGAGGCCTCGGAAGCCTCCTTCCAAGAGGCTCAGCCTCCTTCCAAGAGGCTCGGAAGCCTCCTTCCAAGAGGCTCGGAAGCCTCCTTCCAAGAGGCCTGGAAGCCTCCTTCCAAGAGGCTCAAGCCTCCTTCCAAGAGGCTCAAGCCTCCTTCCAAGAGGCTCAAAGCCTCCTTCCAAGAGGCTCGAAGCCTCCTTCCAAGAGGCTCGGAAGCCTCCTTTCAAGAGGCTCGGAAGTCTCCTTTCAAGAGGCTCGGAAGCCTCCTTTCAAGAGGCTCGGAAGCTTCCTTTCAAGAGGCTCGGAAGCCTCCTTTCAATAGAAAAACATGAAAGTTTTTGATTGCAGTACTCAAATTAGTTCATGAAAAAATGTTACTTAGGTCCTTTTGAAAAGTTGAGCGAGATTTAGTTTCTATTCCCAAAATGGAGTTTTATCACCCATTTTAACAATGCATTTTGTTCTTAAAAGTGGGTAGATTTCTCACATTTTTTGACATATATACATATTACATATTATTATTATCGCCCATCCTCAAAACACCCACTATAGTGTGTGACAAAAGCTAGTGAACAAATTCGAAAAGTGATCTATATTTTTGTCAATCAGGCCAGAAACATTATACTTGAAACCGAGCAGGACAAATCTCCGTAAGAAAGTAGCGTTAATTAACAAATTGACTGCCATCGAGCCCTGAAGAAGATCCCATCCCGGATCGAAACGTCGGCGATGAAGTAAAACTGTCAACGCTATTACCCGTGACTGAAAGCCAATCCGAAAATTAAGTCCTGTACAAATTTATTTTAATAATCCCGTTAGATTTTCCGTAAGGGTTACCAGAGGATACCGGTGTGAAGTCCATACACAATTTCCCGTGAAGTGATATTTAGAAAAATAGAACCTTCACTGTTGACGGTTGACAACGATCTCCTTTATTGAAACTTTTCTTGAAACATGTAAACTACTGGAGACACTTGAAGCATTTTGGTTTGAGGTGAAAACGGTGATCACCAATCAGTGATCGATATCGTAAGAGTAGGAAAGAGACAAATAGCTATGGCATATTGAATGGGTTCTGAAATAGGAGAAAGGTGAATAAGGTACTTGACAACAACGAACCACATCTGGCTTGGTGACAATAATTTACAACATGACACGTTCGGGTCGGAATTGCTGTAATAGCTTTTTAAGTCATCGAACTGCTTATGCACTGGTATGCACTCGTTGCGTAAGCAGTTGGATGATTCTGGGAAGAAAGGAATTTTATATTCAAGAGAACCACTAGGGTCCCTAGCAGCACAATTCACGTTGATTTGGTTGAAATAACTCATATATGACCAAATATAGTCGTATATGAGTATAATAGACTGATTTACAACATGTGTGTTGCTCGGGGTGGTCTACTTTGAATTGGAGATACTGATGAACGATATTTTGGAAATAGTTTGTAACATGTGTTGTGCACATGCCACACCGGAAAGAGCTCCCGAAAGCATTTCCGAGGTAGTTATCAAAGCAATTCTCGGAGGAATTCTCGAAGTAGTGTTCGGAGGCATTCCAGATGCCGGAAGGAATTTTGGGTTGGTTTTGCCTTTCTCGTACAACAAAGTTGTACCGAAAGGCTATGAAATTGCTTCAAAAAAGAACTTTTGATAGAAGGCCCGGAGACCCATAGTGTTATATACCGATCGACTCAGCTCGACGAACTGAGGTGATGTATGTATGTGTGTGTGTATGTGTACAAATTTTGTAGACACACTTTTTGGAACTTAGTGTTCCAGAAAAAAATCTGGAAAGAATTCTAAAAAGAATCTCGAGGAATTCCCAATGGGACTCTCCAAAATAATTCTCAAAGGAATGCCTGAAAGATTTCTCGGAAGAATTTTCAAAGGCATCCTGAAAGATTCCTAAAGGAACTGATTCTCACGGAATTTCAATAGGAATACCGAAAAATTCCCAAACGAATTCCAAGAAGAATTCTCAAAGGAAAAAATTCGAAAAGAATTTCAGAAGAATTCATCTTGGGGTTCCGGAAGGAAATCGGCAAGCAACTTCTAGAAGAATTATATACGAAATTACTCCAAAAAATCACAAAAGAAATCCTCCAGAAATACCTCCCAAAGTTTCAGGACAAAATAGAAATAGAAATCAACGGAGGTATTATTGAAGAAATCGCCGAAAAAATCTGGAAAGCATAATGGAAGGGAATTTCATGAGGAATTGTTGCAGCGGAGTATTTCTGACAGACTGAAGAAATTTGCAAAGAAATGTTTCTTGAAATATTTGACGGAATTTCCAAATATATTTTCGAACGAATTCCTTAAGATATCTTCCAAGGAATAAATAAATGAGTTTCCGAATGAATTATTTTAAAACCTTCGGAGGGAACTCCTAAGGAAATTTCACGAGGAATACGGCAGGGCATTCTGGATTTAAAATTTTTATTGTAGTATTTTTTTTTTCAATTATTATTAAGTTCATCACAGAAGGAAATTCTGGAGGTATTATTGAAGAAATTTTCAAAAAAAAAATTGAAGAAATTCTGTATACATTTTTAAGATAGATTCTCTAATGGTTTTCTGGAGGAGCTCCTGGGGAATCAGCTGGGCGATACCATGAAGGATTTTTTTTGAGTAGCTGTCGTTCTGAAGATGAATTTCAAGACTGCTACACTTAACGCACCGCCCAACGTGCGCCTTTTGTAGTTTTTCAACCTTGTCCTTAAATATTTCTAATTCTGCTAATACATCATGTTATAATTTTCATAATGAAACATGCTTATGGAAGAAGAAACACATTTCAATATAGAATTGAAAAAAATCCACAATAAATTTCTACAAACATAATCTTTTTTGAAATTTAAATGACATGTAAAACTTGGCTATTATTATTATTTGAGTTTTTTCTCGCTCAATAGGTCTTATGCATCTTATCCAAAATTTACGTATTTTCTGATGCCTGTAACTGCCTCATCAGATAAGTACAATTAATCACTTCTCTGATGGTAGTACCCCATTAGCATGAATGGCTTTCTGGAATATCCTTCTGGCAATAATCTTCCCCCCTTTACGTATCTCTCTTGCCAACGATTGATGACCACAAAGAAACCATCGCCTCCATCTCCTCCATTATCCAGAAGCTATATCAACTTCCCGACCAGTAGTGAATGAACCCAACCGGATAACGTAGAAGTTACGTATTGCTCGAGAGCATAGGTTAAAAAAGTGAGCAAGACTTTTGCAGTACACACGTGTACAAATGTAAAAACAGTATGTTCGAAAAGTCATGGTGCTCAAGCTTAAATGAAAGATTCTAACATCTGGAGCATTTCAGAACAGCCAAAATTTAAAATAGTTTACAGCTTTAGACAGAGCTGTTTTTGAAAAAGCTGTTTTTGCAATTATTGTCATATATATTGGCTATTTTGTCACATTTTAATTACTTTTTCAATCGTTAAATATTTTTGAATTTTAGTGAACCATAATGGTGACATATGTTAATACGGAAGAAACCGAATTCAGTTATAAATACATTGCAGTCTATGCCACATGTGTGCTGCTTGGAAAGTGTCGCGGCTGATGGCCATACGAAATCAAGTAGACAGTTTTGGGTTTATTCTACGAGTCAAGTGACGAGCTGAGTCGATTTTAGCAATTTCACGTAAGGTGACCATGTTATTCAAATGGGGCTTTACGACTCTTCTCACGTCATTCGAGCAATCTTTCGTCACTACTCGTAGAATATGCCCATTTATCTTGTGGTTCGAGGGAAGCAGGGTAACAAAACAAGTAAAGGAGGTTTTGTTTCTCTCAGTCGAGGTTTTTCCTCCCATCACAGTGGAAGAAGTTTCCATAGACTCAAGGGTTACCGAATTGTAGAAGGTAACCCAGCAGGCGTGGTCCCCGAGCTCAATATTCTTTAATCGGTGTTGAAGACGACAATTATCCACTTCGTATGATCGAAATTGATTCAGCGGAGATTTCATCAGTGTAGAAGATTAACAGCCAAAAAATTCAAGTAGATTATTTAAAAATGCTGCATGCTTTACTTTGAATTCCTGTTTCTCAAATGATTTGTATACCCTACTTATTTAGAATTTCATTACGGTGAATTTGAGTGAATTTTAGGGAAAAATATCCAAAATTGTCGAGGTTGTTAAACTCTAGTCAAACTAATTTGTGTGCTCTATAAAACAACATACAAGTAGTTTGCATTCAGACCGTTACTTGTTATCGGTCAAAACTTTGTCTTAAGTATAAACCTTTATTTAAATTTTAGACCAGCCATGTTGTATGCGCCATATGGAGTAGTTGCTGCAATACCAGAAAGAATACCAGAGAACTCTAAATAAAATTTTGAAAATGATTCTGAAGTTGCCTCCATTATAGTACTATGAACTTCATAGAATTCCTAATATTGAGACATTGCAACAAATGTCCATCAAAAAATTTTCAATTTTAGACGAAATTCGTGCATCTTCTATTGCCACGATTAGCTCCTTGTATTTTAATTTTACTATATTTAGGTTAAGTTTAGTTTAAATTAAAACATTGTAATTCCTACATGGTTCAATTCAACCAAGGAAAATTCCTAACTGCCAGAGGCAATTGAAATATATTAATAATAACTCAAAATGTAAACATAGCAAATAAGATGATAGTGTTAAGAAAACACGGAAAACCTAGTCTAAGAAATGAATGCATGTATTAGATAATTAGCAAAAATTAGTAAAAAATGAACATGGTCGCTGAGGGCCTGAATGAATATCATCGTGCTAGCCTCATGATAAACTACAGTCAACTTTCCTTTACTCGATGTTCTGTAACTCGATGTGTTCTTTAACTCGATGCGAAACCCAAACTGCTTTGATCTTTCTCCTTACTAATTTCAAAATTTACCTCTCTTACTCAATGGTCTTTTCAATGAGTAAGGATTAGGAAGCTCGCTATCGCTATTAATAAAATAAAAGTGCATAATGAATACTGTAGGACTGCAATGTTCTAGATGTAATACAAAAGAAGATCAGTTACCACTATTAAGTGTGTTTATAAATGTATTGTTCTATGTATCATTATCTTCTTCTTAAATGGGTCTAATTCCATATGGAAACTTTTCCTGCATTTCAACATAGGATTCTATTGGCCTTGAAAGTTTTTCAATACCGGCCAATTGCAACATGTATCTTGTGTAGCAAGGTCAATGGAAACCCTATGCTCACTGCTCAGGGTGTCGAGAATAGTTCCGCCCGAAAACATTCTAGATCGGAACAAGAATCAAACTGCTATCTCTGGACGGCTATATTTTAATTATTCTTCAATATATAAAGCTTATTTTACACATATACCTATTTTGTTGAATCAAATCTTAATGTAAAGAATACCTTAATAAAGAAAAACCTTTATCTCAAATACAATAATAAACGCACATGATCTTATAAAATCTAAATGAGAATTATGAGTTTTCATGACTCTCAAGTCTCGATACATTAATTCACATGTCTGTAGTGAAAGAATTGAGTTGAATTGTAGTTTCAATGGCGAAATGTTTTCGGAGATGCATTGTCTCATTCATTTCTAGCTATTGAATGTACACTTTTCACAAAGATGTTCAAATCTATAGGAAAATTACAACTTTGGGGTTTTTTCTATCATTATCAGAGGGTTCTTAGGACCAGATTGTTCAATTTTAGTGTTTACAAAACATATATAGATTATATTTTCTCGCTGTTGATCTACGAAAACCGAATACAGCAAAACTTGCTGAAGTTGTAATTTCACCATAGGTATAGATATTAAATATTATGCATTCATTAGATAATCTGATGTAATCTTTTGCACTTCGTCTTATCAAAACATTCTAGTACCCGTAGTGGGTTGACATTAGCTCGATTTGTAAACAAGCGCATGAAAAATCAGATTCCTCCACATACCAAAAAACTCCGTCTCCGGCTTAAAATTCATAAATTTTAATTAAATTGAATTTTCTAATGTAATAAAGTGCGAGACAGCATAAACAAAATGACTTTCAAAGTGAGACTGTCAGAAACACAGGGCTGCGTAATGAAAAACCTTTTTTGGGCCTGTTAAAATATTACGTATGTGATTCTCGAGATATTATTATACAGTAAAGAAAAAGACCTTAATTATGTTAATTGACATTATTTAATTGTTATATTAGTTCTAGATGTAATTTGATTGATGTACGATAAGGAAAAAGTTCTCAGGTACTTATTTGGAAGTTATCTCATTTTTTTGTATATTTTCAAAAATGTATCATCATAAACTTCGGAACTTTTCCGTATCATACATCAATCAGATTTTAATTACAATTTGTCTAGAATTATTATAAGCATTTAAATGATCTTCCTATGCTGCGCTGAAGGATCAGTCAAAGTTAACACCGTCGTTGTCTTCTTATTTTACTTGATTCGTCTATCAGAACAAACGTTGCATAAACTGCCGCATTACTAAAGACACACATGCACATACCATGGCAAGAGGACAAAAAGATTATTCCAAGACTATCTTGAATAAAGACAAATTGGTATGGTAATCATTTCAAGATTCTTGTACCATGATACTTATACCACCAGTATGTCTTTAGTGTAACGCAACTACATATTTGATTAAAATTTTATTTGGGATATTGCACTTCTATATACAGTAAGAAATTTCCGACCCTGCACTGCCAACCGTTTATATTTAAATTGGGGTCGTTCAACAATGATGTCACAGGTTATAGGGGGGGGGGTCCAAGATGTGTGACAGTACATGTACTAGGTATACAAAAAGCGTGACAGAGGGGAGGAGGGGTCATGAAATCCAAAAAAGTAGTGGACGGCATATTTGAATCGCCCCTGCTTCTAGAATTTTAAAAGAGTTTCAAAATTGTTCACGTATATAAGCATACATATATGCTTCCCCGTGCAATTTTTTTTTCCAATTTATCTTTATGCTCTTCTTCTTCTTCATTCAACGTTTGTTCGCCAATCCGGTAGTCCCTCTCACGAAAAAGAGCATACTTTGCCCGAAAGAGCATACTTCAAGCTCTATGAAGGGGAATGTCGCAGAGAATTCTTACGTCGATTTCCTCTTGAATAGAAGTGACAAGCAGAGATTTCTTTGCAGTTTACTACCTCAGAATTCAAGTTTGCATTGTTTTCTATCGTTCTGAGGTGATAAACCACAAAAATCCATTGCTTGTCACTTTTATTCAGAGGGTTAGTCGACGAAGATAATCTCTGCAACATTCGCCCATTACAGATAGAGCTTGACTTCAATTTTCCGTGTGGAGAACTCAATAGGCCTCTATGAAACAGCAGGCTGTCACATAAAACAATTATTGACTGATGCATTTTTTGACATTTTTATCTTCTCATTTGGTTTTATTTTTGTTGTTGCGAATCTTTCTCTTTCCTTTGTTTCAATTTTTCTTGCTGATAAGAAAGCGTAAAATGTAGGTATTCAATTTCGATAATTTTACTTTTGCCTGAGCCTAGAGAGGACTCAAACAAAGGTTTAGTATTTAAAAAAGGTTTTATGTTTGATTTTTTTTGGACGCGATTGTGCTGGTAAGCACCACGAAGGGATAACGGATGATTATACTGAAATAACCTGTTTTCGCTTCGATCTTGTAAATATTGCATTTGTATACCTTGCCTACAACGCCTACTAACTCTCAGCCTGTATGTACATACAAATAAAAATGCGAATGGAAACACATCCGAATGGGCCATACAATTTGATTGATAAAAATGTTGTATATTCAATTCGCCTTCAATACAAGTCTGAAACTTATTTTAAGAATAGATTATGCCAGGATTACACTAGTGAATTGAGTACGTTCCTAGTACAGATACAATGTGGTAAGAGAATAATTTAAAAGCAATAACGTGATGATAAATATTGAAAAATAGTGGAAAATACATCTTGATATGTGAAAATTTGGTTGGGTCAGATATTGCCATTATTAATAAAAATGTAGGTACGACTCACCTGTGTACGTTCCATGGACTGTTCCGAGTATTGATATCCTGCGGTGTCCATATCTCTCCAGGAAGCAGCATCATTAGAAGATCTCGGTTGAAGGCACTCAACGCCAGGTCACTAGTAATTGCGCAACCGTCGACTCGAGAACCACTTGTTGAACTGGTTGTTGAAATGTAATAGATCCTAAGCAAATTTATTCCAGTTATTTTCAGTATGTCTAGTGAAACAAAAGTAAATACCTTGGTGGAAGTGCTTAGGCTGGATCGGCGATAATGATGTGTCTTGATCTGCGAGAAGAGTACAAACTCTGTACGGCACTATCGAATTCATCACGTCTAATTGCGTTCCGGAAGTGGGAATTGAATGTTTGATGAACAAGTATGATTTACCGTTCTCTTCGAACGAATGAATTGGAGCTCTGTCGATGCAGTCTAAAATCCCGACACACACTAGATTGCTGAGTCTTCGTTACGGATAATTTCAAAACTCCTTGCTCGTGAATATTCCGCACAACTGTTTCAGTTCCACATAACGTTCTGTTTTGAGTTGCTGATTGAAAATCAATAGCGTAATTTTAAGAAAATGATGTTTTCACCATACTCTCATGGCGCAAAAATATAGTTTCGGCTGAATATATGTAACCATAAATTTCCTTTCTCAACAAATATGTTTTATTGTTCAATTATGAACGTAGAAGCAATTTGCAATGAGGAAGAAATCTGAGAACTTTTCTACGTATGACTCTAGTAGGAATTCATTTTAAAACGTATTTTGTGTGTTTAAAAGACCCTGAGTGTATTGGTGTTGCTCACTGCAGAATTTTACAACATTTTGAAATTAATCGTGGTTCGAAGGCAACGTAAAAACAGTGTTTTCTTTCACAGAAAGTGTACAATAATGTATGATGGGTCCCATCCAAAGCATGATCGAGGGTAGTGTAGAGTAAAATGGTGTTTGGGTCAATGGTACATTGAAGTTACATGTTCTCATTTCTATACAAATCAGTTGCTAATATGTTTATCTGTTCTCGTGAAACCATGAGTGTTAATTATGTCTGTGATCTTCTTGATTAAAAACAGCATGATAATTTCAGTTTGATTATAGTTAATGTCACTTATCAGTAAATATAGAATGAATTGTCTAAGATGCATATGTCGCATGCTTTTGCCTTAATATTCGATGTTCTTGCAAAATTTATGGAAATTTTGTGTTTATTTGTAGTTGTTTGAACAAACTATTTATTCTGCCTTCCAAATATCTTACTGAAATATTACCACCAACCACCATTTTTCTAAAATTAGAAATATATCGTAATTTACCCATCCCTCAAATAGATCGTGCGCCACACAAGGACGGCACCCAACAAACATCTTGAAGTGTTTTAGCTCGTTAAAATGCAGCATACTTTGACACACGATGAGACGATTGGTTAAGATTCGTGTAGATTTCTTGAGGTCCAAATTATTGAGTTCGGGTGTTCTGGCAGTTGCAATTTCGAACGGATTACTTGAAGAGTCTAATCCGTATAACACGTTCGACAGAAATAAGAATTTTAGAAAATTCTCAGTAAGCCCAGCAAGCTGATGGCCCCCAGATTATCATTCATAGTAGCGAAACTGATCCATAGACCGTTTCAGCCTTACCTCCATGAAATAATCCTCTTCTTCGAGCACTTTGATGTCTTCAATAAACCTACGGAATACTAGATGTACCGAAATATGCGAAGTCCTATTCTTACAACAACACTAAATGCACATTATCGGTTAGATCTCAAGTGAGGAGGATGTTACCAGGACTGTAACTAGGAGAAGTTTGTGCCGCCCTACTGCACTTCCTAGTTGGTTTGGTACTACTTGGCTGCGTCCTGATAAATAAATATATTTATCGTCTTTTCGTGAAAATTCACTTTCTGAAATTAAGGCTCGGAGTAATCAAAAGGTAACCTGAAACTTGTGGTCTGTCACCAAAAGCAGCACTGTAGACGTCTTTATCATTCAATAAACTCCGAAGGTACAAGCACTGGTACATAATAGTAAAGCAGTCGTTATGCTCTCTATCTTTTTGAGGTTTACTTGTACGGGCGACACATAGGAAAAGTTTTCACTATAATACTTTTTCTTGATACGCTGATCGAAAATTCCTCCTCAAACACTTTACCCAATAACAACCGTCACACAATTCGCTATAATTTCAATTTTAAATTTTGAGATGTGTCCAGCTCTTCAATTATTTGTTCTCGTCTGTTTCGAAGTATTTCTCTGAATACGAGAAACTTCCAAGAGCTCTCATCATTTCTTGGATGGCGCAATTAGTCACGTGATGCTTTGAAAGAAGTAAAAAAGCGATCCCAATTTGTTCAACTGCAGTCACCGGATGCAGATCATGGTGTTC
Organism: Armigeres subalbatus; assembly: GCF_024139115.2. Taxonomy (NCBI): domain Eukaryota; kingdom Metazoa; phylum Arthropoda; class Insecta; order Diptera; family Culicidae; genus Armigeres; species Armigeres subalbatus. Next base: position 114,509,340 of record NC_085139.1, on the reverse strand, counting down.
TTCCACGTCTTCGTCATTTTCGTCACAACATTTTCTTCGCCACTATTTTCACCATCACTTGAAGAAATGCGCATCGCAATGGTTCCGGAGCTGAAATTCTGAATCCGCCTCTATGGGCGTACATTTGTGAATCCGGAAGCTGTTGCTTGTGGCAAATGGCTTAGTGGGACATTTCAAAGGACAGCTAAGGCTGTCCGGAAGAAATATGAATAACTGCATGCTTTTGATTTCAAAGCTTGACTCTTTGAAATCACAGCCCGCAAGAGAACACTGAAACTTCTGGCTTGCTTAAAATTTGGATCCGAATGACGGAACTGAATATGCTTCCGGAAAGACGGAAATGAACCAAATTTCTTGGCGCACTCAACAACAGGGATCTGAATAGTTTACAAGCCTGTGAATTCGAATGTGCACTAAATAATCTTTCATTCTTGAATATGTTGCCTCACAAGCACTGCACTTTAATAGATTTTCCATTTTGTCACCTTTTTGATTTTTTTCTATCGACCGCACTCGAACAACACGAAACGAAATATGGCGGACTTTGAGCTTGGTAAACTGCTGAGCGGCGCATACTGCTTTACTTTACACGACATCGTGTAAAATTCTAGGCGTGTTGGTTTAAAATTAGATAATATATGGGTGAAATTTCTGAGCATTATAAAATGAAAAATAAATTTACACGTATTTTGGCATTCCATTTATGTGCAGATATGAACTGTAAGTTTACATTTCAATTATGATTACGTGTTACAAATTTCCATGAGAATTTAAATTATGCCAAATAAATTTAAGGTTTTTTTCTGTGTACTTTTCGCTTTCTGTACAATGAAGAGTTTTATAGAAGAAAACTTAATACGTGTTTGTCTACTCAGAATGGATTATGTATTACTATAGTAAGTTTTACTATAGTAAGCGTTAATAAAATTTTTGCATAAAATCAAGTTTTAAAACAGCTTTATGATTTTGTTCAGCGGCGCAGCCAACAATTTTGATAATATACGATATGGTTTAAATCTGATTTGAAAAACGAAACGAAAACAAGAAATCAGATTTCGCCATGCTCAAATTCCGTGAATCCGCGGAATTTCGTTTCGAACCATCTGAAACGAATTTTTCGAAATACCGCATATGCTTAATTTCAGACGAAACTTGTTACACGAGGAAGGAATTGTTAACGAAGAAGACTATATTTCGTGAGTAATCCGAAACTAATAAATTCTTCAAACCTAAAAAATTATAGATAAAATTGCAGCTGAAAACATACTCTGAACTTAAAGGACAAGTTTGCATTGAGAGATCTAAAATCACCGTGTATCAGTAACAGCCGTGCTTTGTCTAACTGAACACTTTAACAGTCAACCAAGAACCGTTTGCAGGGCATGGCATATTACCGATAATAATCGAAGGAAAAACTTTTGTGCTCTCCCATTTAACATTGATAGATCCCGTGATGTATAGTCCCTATAGTCGTTAACTCGAAGTTTTATCTGCAATGGTGGCACATTGCTTGAGATAGGGAAGGAAATCGCACGCATTTCCTTTGTTGAGAGTCAACATTTCTCAAATGATTCCGCTAAACAGTCCAAATAAACTAAAACTGAAGCAGACTTAGGTTATGCATACAGCGACAGTGTAGTTAGATGTATCGATTTATCATTTGTTATACTCTGGTTGGAACAAATAGACCGTCGCGTGGTTGCGTCTTCTTATCCCAGCATTATTCCACTGAAAGTGATTTCTTTCACTTGCACCCAAATCGAAAATCAATCAAAGTTGAATTTTCACGCAAGACGTAGCATATGTTCATTTTCGCTACTACATTACATAAACAGGCAGATCAGT
>NC_085139.1:114428582-114507470 GCF_024139115.2 Armigeres subalbatus | reverse complement strand
TGATGAGCCAAAAGATAGAAACCAAGAATAATGAATCTAATCTGCTACTCGATTGGACAACGGCTGGCGGTGATGCATCATTCCAGGAAAAAAAAAGAAAACCTTTAAAATATTCACACATTTGTCGGAGTTTCCATCCCACGTTTACATTAAACCATAGTTTGACGCGCTACCGAACCAGTTGGTGCTATTTCATTCTATTTATGTTGTAGGTCATTGTTTATATTACTGAGATTATGAGCCTTTCTGTCGATCCCATCGTTCGGTTGGAACTTATCTCCAGAGATAGACAGCATTCACCTCCATCACTACCGCCACAAAGGATTCAATGGAGCGGAACGGGTCCTCCCGTGCTCCTAGGGGAAAGTGTGAACCACCTGAAATGGTGTTTTGACTTACTCACTCTTTGGGGAGGCAGGATTGTTGCTGCTATCGTAATTATGTCTAATGAAATGTAGATTCTACGTTCATCCATCTCCTCTTATATCCGTGCAAGGTCGATTGAGGAAGGTGATTCAATATGCTTCCTCTCGAATTTGTAAAGTTTTATTGCATTGAAAACTTTTAGCATAAGGTTCATTGCACTCCAAAGACTTACATGGACTAAGAAACTAAGAAGATAATCTTGGGATACAAAAATAAAATCAGTCAGATTATATTATAATTTGTAGGATTCAGTATTACATTCAGTTTGACCATTTAATACTCTTGGGATTTTCTAATGCATTTTATTTATGATTTATCACGTCTTTACCATTCCTTCAAATAATTGAAGACCTGGGTCTTTTTGTTGTAAGAGCTGGACCATTGAGTCCAGGTGAATGCATTTTACCTTTCATCAAAGTGAATAAAATTTCCGAGATTCGTTCGCTTTTATTTTTATGACCTAAATCGTCATAGTCTGCGCTGCGCTTACTTCTGTGCGGTGTTGCCATAACACTTGTCTAATTTCGATTGCATTATGGGAGATTAATTCGTCGAGGAAGGAACCTTCGCCGGTTGACCATTTGTTGGATAGAGAAGCTTTATGGTTCGGCTGGGGTAAGAGTCAGCAATCCATTTGAACCCATCTTACCGATGACCGGTGCTGGAACAAATGAGGAAGTGATTTGAATTTTAGATCAGATCGTTCCACTTTATCACTGCACTTGTCAATACGAGTCCGGTATTGGAGTGGAAGCTGCGCTCTAATAAATTAGAAAATGGTGGTCGTTTTATCTTTATAGCTATTTATATGCACATTGAAAGGCAAAGTGTAAGTGTTTAGATTAACATTAAGACAGCTTTGAGAGCATTTTTTGCGTTTATAAAAGAAGAGAAAATAAAGTTTTATGAATATTGATTTTTGATTACAGACATCAGATGACTGATTGTCCATCGAAGCAAATCAAAAGAAAAAAACTCTTTATTTCCGAATCATTGATTCTTGTTTTTAAATTTGGGTTAGTATTCAAACAGCGACTGAAATTTGAAAACTTTGGCACCAAAGCCTCAGTTGACGATAAAATACAAAGTTGCTTAAAATTGCTGAAATTTTCCGGCACGAACAGCCTTCCATATAATAAATTACATTGTTTCTAATTGACGTCAGGCAAAATGCCAGACCCACCTAACTGAAACAATATCACTCGATATTGGCTTTAACGGAAAAAATGCAAAATGTTTGCTACTTGCCCGAAGCTGAACCCGTCGTCCAAGAATAAATTTTCCTTCTAACCTGAAGATCGGAAAAGCCAGCTCGCATTTCCCTACACACCAGTTAGTTTCCATCCTCGCCCGGAGCGAGCGCCGTACTTTCCTCCCGAGCCGAGCTGATTACATTTCTGAATTTAATAAACATTACTTTCCTTACATTCGTTCCAACGATGTCGTTCCGTCGTGCAAGTAACGGATGAGGGAAGGTCACATCGTCACTGACTGGCTGGCATCGCAGTTATAGATGATTATCCATTTTCTTTCCCCGATTGAGAGGGTGAACGGTATCCGGCTGTACCGACAGCAGATAAGGGTTTACATTTAATTTAATTTGATGATGCTGAAAGAGTCTAGGCTGGAAATTAAGAATTTTTGGCCGAAGCGAGTTTCTTGCTGTTCTGTGGAATGGATCATAGTTATGACTGAGTTTGAAATATGATAAAAATTAAGTTTATGATTGATGTGTAATCTTTTGCAATGGAGAACTTAGGTTCCTGGGACCTCCGAAGTGGCTATGCAAGATGCTCTGGAAATGTTTTCTATTATATTTATGCTGAAAATCATAAAGTTTGATGTCGCAAGCTGGGTTCAGAACTACTCAAAGAGACCACTTCTGAGGCAAGTTGCCAGTGAACTCCGGAAGTGGCAGAAGCGCCTGACGTTGCCTTCTAATTAGCAAACAGAAGCCTGATGAGTCAGAACCATCCAACGCAGAACCAAATCCAATCCAAATCAAACCAAACCAATCCAAACCAATCCAACCAAATCCAATCCAACCAATCCAAACCAATCCAAACCAATCCAAACCAACCAATCCAACCAATCCAAACCAATCCAAACCAAACCAAACCAATCCAAACCAATCCAAACCAAACCAACAACTCACAAACCAATCCAAACCAATCCAAACCAAACCAACCAAACCAACCAAACCAACCAAACCAACTCGAAACCAACCAAACCAACCAACCAATCCAACCAATCCAAACCAATCCAACCAACCAAATCCAATCCAAACCAACCAAACCATCCAACCAATCAAAACCAATCCAACCAATCCAAACCCAATCAAACCAATCCAAATCCAATCCACCAACCAATCCAAACCAATCCAAACCAATCCAAACCAATCCAAAACCAATCCAACCAACCAATCCAACCAATCCAACCAATCCAAACCAATCCAAACCAATCCAAACCAACCAACCAATCCAAACCAACCAAACCAACCAAACCAATCCAACCAACCCAACCAATCCAAACCAAACCAACCAATCCAACCAATCCAAACCAATCCAAACCAACCAAACCAATCCAAACCAATCCAAACCAATCCAAACCAACCAACCAACCAAACCAACCAAACCAATCCAACCAACCAAACCAACCAACCAATCCAAACCAATCCAAACCAATCCAAACCAATCCAAACCAATCCAAACCAACCAAACCAATCCAAACCAATCCAACAACCAAACCAACCAACCAAACCAATCCAAACCAATCCAAACCAATCCAAACCAACCAAACCAATCCAACCAACCAACCAATCCAAACCAATCCAAATCCAAACCAAACCAAACCAATCCAAACCAATCCAAACCAACCAAACCAACCAAACCAATCCAAACCAACCAAACCAATCCAAACCAATCCAAACCAACCAACCAATCCAAACCAATCCAAACCAACCAAACCAATCCAAACCAACCAACCAACCAACCAACCAAACCAACCAACCAACCAACCAACCAATCCAACCAACCAAACCAACCAAACCAACCAAACCAATCCAACCAACCAAACAATCCAAACCAATCCAAACCAATCCCAAACCAACAACCAACCAATCCAACCAACCAATCCAATCCAACCAACCAATCCAAACCAACAAACCAACCAACCAATCCAAACCAATCCAAACCAATCCAAACCAACCAAACCAATCCAACAAAACCAAACAAATCAAACCAATCCAAATCCAACCCAACCAATCCAAACCAATCCAAACCAATCCAAACCAATCCAAACCAACCAAACCAACCAAACCAACCAAACCAATCCCAAACCAACCAAACCAACCAAACCAATCCAAACCAATCCCAAACCAACCAAACCAACCAAACCAACCAAACCAATCCAAACCAATCCAAACCAATCCAAACCAACCCAAACCAACCAAACCAACCAACCAACCAACCAAACCAATCCAAACCAACCAAACCAATCCAAACCAATCCAACCAATCCAAACCAATCCACAACCAATCCCAACCAATCCAAACCAATCCAAACCAACCAAACCAATCCAAACCAATCCAACCAATCCAAACCAACCAACCAATCCAACCAACCCAACCAACCAACCAATCCAACCAATCCAACCAACCAACCAATCCAAACCAACCAAACCAATCCAAAACCAATCCAAACCAATCCAAACCAATCCAACCAACCAACCAATCCAAATCCAATCCAAACCAATCCAAACCAATCCAAACCAATCCAAACCAACCAAACCAATCCAAACCAATCCAAACCAATCCAAACCAATCCAAACCAATCCCAAACCAATCCAAACCAATCCAAACCAATCCAAACCAACCAAACCAATCCAAACCAACCAAACCAACCAAACCAACCAAACCAACCAACCAACCAAACCAACCAAACCAACCAAACCAACCAAACCAATCCAAACCAATCCAAACCAACCAAACCAAACCAACCAACCAAACCAATCCAAACCAACCAAACCAACCAAACCAACCAACCAATCCAAACCAATCCAACCAATCCAACCAACCAAACCAACCAAACCAATCCAAACCAATCCAAACCAACCAACCAACCAAATCCAATCCAACCAATCCAACCAATCCAACCAATCCAATCCAACCAAACCAATCCAAACCAATCCAAACCAATCCAAACCAATCCAAACCAAACCAAATCCAATCCAAACCAACCAAACCAAACCAAACCAATCCAAACCAATCCAAACCAATCCAAACCAACCAAACCAATCCAAACCAATCCAAACCAAATCAAACCAATCCAAACCAATCCAACCAACCAACCAACCAAACCAACCAACCAACCAACCAATCCAAACCAATCCAAACCAATCCAAACCAATCCAAACCAACCAAACCAACCAAACCAACCAAACCAATCCAAACCAATCCAAACCAACCCAAACCAACCAAACCAACCAAACCAACCAAACCAATCCAAACCAATCCAAACCAATCCAACCAACCAACCAATCCAAACCAACCAACCAATCCAACCAATCCAAACCAACCAAACCAAACCAACCAATCCAAACCAACCAAACCAACCAAACCAATCCAAACCAATCCAACCAATCCAAACCAAATCCAAACCAATCCAAACCAATCCAAACCAATCCAAACCAATCCAAACCAATCCAAACCAACCAAACCAACCAAACCAACCAAACCAATCCCAAACCAACCAAACCAACCAAACCAATCCAAATCCAATCCCAAACCAATCCAAACCAATCCAAACCAATCCCAAACCAACCAAACCAATCCCAAACCAATCCAAACCAATCCAAACCAATCCAAACCAAACCAAACCAATCCAAACCAATCCAACCAACCAAACCAATCCAACCAATCCAAACCAACCAAACCAATCCAACCAACCAAACCAACCAAACCAATCCAAACCAACCAAACCAACCAAACCAACCAAACCAATCCAAACCAACCAAACCAATCCAAACCAACCAAACCAATCCAAACCAACCAAAACCAATCCAACCAATCCAACCAAACCAACCAAACCAACCAAACCAATCCAAACCAACCAAATCAATCCAAACCAATCCAAATCCAATCCAAACCAACCAAATCCAATCCAAACCAATCCAAACCAATCCAAACCAACCAAACCAATCCAAACCAATCCAAACCAATCCAAACCAACCAAACCAATCCAAACCAATCCAAACCAATCCAAACCAATCCAAACCAATCCCAAACCAATCCAAACCAATCCCAAACCAATCCAAACCAATCCAAACCAATCCAAACCAAACCAAACCAACCAAACCAACCAACCAACCAACCAATCCAACCAACCAAACCAACCAAACCAATCCAAACCAATCCAACCAATCCAACCAACCAAACCAATCCAAACCAACCAAACCAACCAAACCAACCAACCAATCCAAACCAATCCAAACCAATCCAAACCAACCAAACCAATCCAAACCAATCCAAACCAACCAAACCAATCCAAACCAATCCAAACCAATCCAAACCAACCAAACCAATCCAAACCAATCCAAACCAATCCAAACCAACCAAACCAATCCAAACCAATCCAAACCAATCCAAACCAATCCCAAACCAACCAAACCAATCCAAACCAATCCAAACCAATCCCAAATCCAATCCAATCCAAACCCAATCCAAACCAATCCCAAACCAATCCAAACCAATCCAAACCAATCCCAAACCAATCCAAACCAATCCAAACCAATCCAACCAATCCAAACCAATCCAAACCAACCAAACCAACCAAACCAACCAAACCAATCCAAACCAATCCAAACCAACCAAACCAACCAAACCAATCCAAACCAATCCAAACCAACCAAACCAATCCAAACCAATCCAACCAACCAACCAATCCAACCAATCCAAACCAATCCAAACCAACCAACCAATCCAAACCAACCAAACCAATCCAACCAATCCAAACCAACCAAACCAACCAACCAACCAAACAATCCAAACCAATCCAACCAATCCAAACCAATCCAAACCAATCCAAACCAACCAAACCAATCCAAACCAACCAATCCAAATCCAATCCAAACCAATCCAAACCAATCCAAACCAATCCAAACCAATCCAAACCAATCCAAATCCAAACCAATCCAAACCAACCCAAACCAATCCAAACCAACCAAACCAACCAAACCAACCAAACCAACCAAACCAACCAAACCAACCAAACCAATCCAAACCAATCCAAACCAACCAACCAACCAACCAAACCAATCCAACCAACCAACCAACCAAACCAACCAACCAACCAACCAACCAACCAACCAAACCAATCCAACCAACCAACCAATCCAAACCAATCCAAACCAATCCAACCAATCCAACCAACCAACCAACCAACCAACCAACCAATCCAAACCAACCAAACCAACCAAACCAATCCAACCAACCAACCAATCCAACCAACCAACCAACCAACCAATCCAAACCAATCCAAACCAATCCAAACCAATCCAAATCCAAACCAATCCAAATCCAACAACCAAACCAATCCCAAACCAACCAAACCAATCCCAAACCAATCCAAACCAATCCAAACCAACCAAACCAACCAAACCAATCCAAACCAACCAAACCAATCCAAACCAATCCCAAACCAATCCAAACCAAACCAACCAAACCAACCAAACCAATCCAAACCAATCCAAACCAATCCAACCAAACCAAACCAACCAAACCAACCAAACCAATCCAAACCAATCCAAACCAATCCAAACCAACCAAACCAACCAAACCAACCAAACCAATCCAAACCAATCCAAACCAACCAAACCAATCCAAACCAACCAACCAACCAACCAACCAAACCAACCAAACCAACCAAACCAACCAACCAATCCAAACCAATCCAAACCAACCAACCAATCCAAACCAATCCAAACCAATCCAAATCCAATCCAAACCAACCAAACCAATCCAAACCAACCAAACCAATCCAAACCAACCAAACCAATCCAAACCAATCCAACCAACCAACCAACCAAACCAATCCAAACCAATCCAACCAACCAAACTAACCAACCAACCAAACCAATCCAAACCAATCCAACCACCAATCCAACAACCAATCCAAACCAATCCAAACCAATCCAAACCAATCCAAACCAAACCAACCAAACCAATCCAAACCAATCCAACCAATCCAACCAACCAACCAACCAATCCAAACCAATCCAAACCAATCCAACCAATCCAACCAACCAAACCAATCCAAACCAATCCAAACCAATCCAAACCAACCAAACCAACCAACCAATCCAACCAATCCAACCAACCAAACCCAATCCACCAATCCAAACCAACCAAACCAATCCAAACCCAACCAAACCAACCAAACCAACCAAACCTAACCAAACCAATCCAACCAATCCAAACCAATCCAAACCAACCAAACCAAACCAAACCAATCCAAACCAATCCAACCAATCCAAACCAATCCAAACCAACCAAACCAACCAAACCAACCAAACCAACCAAACCAAACCAACCAACCAACCAACCAACCAACCAATCCAACCAATAACCAATCCAACCAACCAACCAACCAACCAATCCACCAACCAACCAACCAACCAATCCAAACCAATCCAACCAATCCAAACCAATCCAACCAACCAACCAATCCAACCAATCCAACAATCCAACCAATCAAATCTAACCAAACAACACAAATGCAATCCAAATCAAATTCAACCAACAAATCAAATCCAAACTCAATCCAAATTCAATCCAAATCCAATCCAAATCCAATCCAAATCCAATCCAAATCAACCAAATCCAATCCAACCAATCCAAATTAACCAAATCTAATCCAAACTAATCCAAATCTAATCCAAATCCAATCCAACCAACCCAGATGCAACCCAAACCAACCCAACCAATTAAAACCAACGAAAAATCGGAGTCGTCACATTCTTTTTTGCTATTTGATGAAGCCCTGATGGTTTTATTACCAATTCAAAATAGGATTCTTGTTAGGTATAAACATCAAAAAATATATTTACTTGGTATTTGGAAGAAAAAGACATTGTTCACTGATCTGGAAGTAGTATTTAACAGTTTATCAACCATTTAAATCGAAATCCTCACAACTGTTCAACCATTCTGTGGCAATAAATTGTTCTATAGTCAGGTTCTAGATGACGCCAGAGAACGGCAGTACATCTAAATAACACAGATATGAAAATGCAAGAAAATCCTTTCTTCCGTCGTTAAAATGGGAATCTATCGCGATAAAGTCCTAGTGGATTTACTTTGCCAGCTCGCCAATATTGAAAATGGTTGGTACCACACGAATGGACTCCACGTTGGACAAGTGAATCGTTGTCAACTCGTGATCAGACAATCGAGTTTTCGACTGACACTGACTGTACTTTACGAATATGAAGCGGCTTAACTTTTATTGAGCTGGTGATAGGATTCTAATTTCCATTATCCATTCTGCACATGAACAAATATTTCGAATTATATGGTTTTGGGTTTGCATTTCTATTCAGTCTTGGTCGTACATCATTATGTTGATGGAAATTTAAACTATTTATATTAGATCTCATTTTGTCACACCACCATGAGGTAATATATTGCATTAAGATTTTAGAATCAACCTCACAAAATACAAAAAAAAACAAAATAAATTTTATAAATAGAACATACAACGTAAAAATCAATTATTAATAAAAAGTCATAGAGTTGCATAATCATTAATACCAGCCACGTTGAAATAAACCGAATAGCAAACAGTGTACAATAATCAGTGAGTCTCAATCCACAAAATAATAGATTCTATTATTCAATTCAAGCTCAAATTTGAAACAAGCATTGCCTCTTGTACTGTCTTACCCGAAAAATCACATCTCAAACCATCGCATCGGTTTATCATCATCGAAGCGAACGAGGGTGGTCTGAATATTCAGAACAAATTTATTCTTTGAAGCTGTAAGGAACTCGAAAAACAACTTCCCAGCTGATTACAAAGTTTTGGGGGTTTGCGTGGTTGAATGAATGAATGGAATATTTTTTGTCCTAAAAGCGGCAACCAAAGCATGGTACTAAATATATTTTGTTTTGCTTTAATTAAAACGGCAATTCATTCAAGTTTGGGTCGTTTGAGAAGCTGTGAAAATCGAAATAAGTGAAACAAATTGTAAAGGAATTTGAATAGATATTTAAACTAAGGCAACCTAACAGCTTATGGCGGATCGTATTTCATTTATAGTCAGAGTACTCAGAAGTGCCCTCTCTTTCTTCAACAAAATATTGATAGGCTATTCGCTAATGGCATTTTGTTTTTCCTGGTAAACTTGTAAGAGTTAAAGCCAAAACAGTGCTTGACAAAAATTTAATTTGAAATATTAAGTCACCAAAATTTTTGAAATCTTTGCTGTGCTCCAATTCTAATTAATCTGTTTTTTTGTTTTCCAAAAAATCTAATCAATTATTTATCCCTTGACTCAACTTTTCACTTTAGAAAACAGAACGGTATCGCTTCTCAATTGCAGGATGGAATCAACCTGGACAGTAAGCACGCTCCACTTGATTGCATCAAGGGCTGCACTGATAGCTTGGCAATTTCTATGGATTATTTATTTAGATAATTGTGTGAACTTTAACTAAAGTCGACATCGCCATCGTCGTCGCCACACCAATCGTTTCAACTGCTCTGCGGACTGGTTTCTCCTGTGTACCTTGTCGTATTGTCGTTGCAAAGCAAAGTCGATGGAATCCCATCAGTCGGCACTAATCTAGGAGGACCTCCGATCGGTAAAAAGTGCAATTCCGGATGCTCTCTTTGCTATTTCTTTCGAATTCGCACGAATGAAATGCAAACAAAGTGACCTGGAGGACTGTCGACGATCTCTCCTGAGTGTGGTGAAATAGGTACGTGCCACTTTCTTGGTAAATATGGTTCTGGCGAGTCACAGATAATGATTTGCGCTGTCTCGAACACGGGTTAGGGAAAAGGTCGAAAGACAAAAGGTCGAAAGGACAAAAGGTCGAAAGACAAAACGTCGAAAGACAAAGGTCAAGGACAAATGGTCGAGGATAAAGGTCGAAAGGAAAAGGTCGAAAGGACAAAAGTCGAACGGGAAAGGTCGAAAAGGACAGAATGTCGAAAGGCCAAACGGTCGGAAGAAATTAAAGATCATTAAGATCAAAAGATCGGGGAAAGTTGAAATGGACAAGGAACTCGAAACGAAGAGAGTCAATCTAGCAACAAAGTTGCTCTACACGGTTAAACTGCTCTTTATTTTCACAATTTTAACAATTAAATAGCTCATTCAATGAGTACAACTAATAGATGGATGTTGAGTTTTCAATGTCACTGATCTGTCGAAATGGTGCACGCGCATTATCAAATACACCGGCGTATATTACACGCCGCTGTAACTACCAATGCGTGTGCCTGCGTGGCTGCGGAGAATACTATTTTGACAGATCGAAGTGACATTCAGAAAACCTAGATATCATCATCATTTGCACTCATTGAATGATTTTTATTTAGTTGCCAAAAATAGCTTTAAACCAAAGAGCAACTTTTTACCAACTGTATAGGACAACTCTGTCTCGCAATAAGTTTTATTCATTTCAAATGAACAATCTTTTTATCTCTAACAGAACTATCTAGATATGCATAATATTGTTTCCAATAATTACTCCTTCTTTGAAAATTGCTCATTCTTCAACTTTGATTGATGTGGATGAGTGTTATTTCTGCTTGAAGTTAAATGCATTTCATAAAATTCTTTTGAATACACCCATCTTGTTATCAACTTGTTCTTGATCGACCTTTTGTCCTTTTCGACTTTTTGTTTTTTCGACCTTTTGTCCTTTTCGACTTTTTTGTCCCAGTCGACCTTCTGTGCCTTTTCTTGACCTTTTGTCCTTTTCGATTTTGTCCTTTCGACCTTCTGTCCCTTTCGAAGTTTTGGTTTTTCGACTTAGCAATACGTAAATCTGAACGGTGAGATACTTAGTTTTATAGCCTTCTAGAGCCAAAACTTTACTATACCGGGTGTGATTTTGAAATTTGGTACACCATGCGCGTTACACTATGCTGAAAGATTTTGAACGATAATCCAACTTAAAACGGCTACGCAGTCTTTAAGCATTTGAACAAGACTGATATTTGTCCAACGTTTCGATTCGAGGTTGATGTCTTACGCTTTTCAAACGATTTGCACTGCTTTATTTTGGGCCGTTCCAGATTGAAATTCAAAAGTCTGAACTGAAATGAAATCCTCACGGAGCGGTGTATTTGTATATTTTGGAACTAATGTTTATCTTTATGATAATTATCGATTACCACAATATTTGTGTGGTGTACGATCATGCCATACATGAATCAGATTCAATTCGTATGTTGGGTGGTCTACGTTGGCGGCGATGAAGAAATTGATATGTAAGGGCTTGCTTGCTTCGTATAAACCGGACCTTCTTTCACTCTATTATAATCTGTCTCCTTGTAATCCCCATTGTGCCTGCAACATCTTCCGTTGGAATTTAAATGCAGGACCAGGTGTTCCACTCTGGGCGGCAAATTAAATTCCTTTTCCATTCCGAGCGTGCCAGCTGCCAGAGAAATGCAGCGGGCAAGTCTTTTTATCTTGCTCGATTTGTACGTACAAGCTGGTGGGTGATGGTCACCAAGTCAAACCATAAAACACCGTCCAACACCATATAGGCACTGCTGAAACCGGTCTACTTAAATCGAAATGCCTTATAAAAAATTGGAAAATTTTCCATGCGCTGCAAAAAAGAAATTGGAAAAATTACAAACATCGTCGGATTTTTCAAAACATAATATCAATGTATTATTCTTTTCCATCGACAAAAATGACGATATTTTGATAACAAAACAGCAATCAAAATGATTTTGTGATAAGTCTCAATGTTTAACAAATGAAAAAATCAGAAGGGTTATATACAAGATACGACCGCCCGACGTAAACTACGTAAAACAGATCATAAGATAATTATTTTGGTTAGAGCCTAGAGTGATTGAAATTTTGACTTTTGCGCTCCCTTATGCTTGAACGATAACATTTGCTGTTTTGGTTAACCTCCTAAATTTTCAACTGAATTGGTTATAATATAACTGAGTACGAGCAGTTTGAAGTTTGTATGGAAATTACTATAGAAAACGCCCCGTATGTGAGAGATCGTTACGTGAGGCGGATCACTAACTATTTAGGGGAAGATCTCCCAGCGCCGGACACCTCCCAATACCGGACACTTCTTAAAACGACACTACTTGCAGAAGTCCCTCCTTCATCTTATTAAGTACAAAAAGAAGCTATTGAACAGGCTTCTAACGGCAAGGAATATCAGATCTTCATGTGATAAACTTTGTACAAAACTACACTTACTTCAATTCAATTGTTTCTTCTTGCTGAGAAAACCACAGAAATTAGCAGAAACAAAAATTGAAGAGGACATTGAAAAAGGTGGGAATTTTGATTAGGATGTAAAAAATTTAGCTGAAGAGTCAAATAAGCTCCACTAACAATTTTTAATATTTACAACTTAAAGCACGTGAATAATATTACTATTCTGAATTATGTCTTTACTCATGTAACAGGAACTTAGTCGCATTTGAACATGATGCAATAGTGTCCGGTACTAGGAGACATTTTTCTGAATCGTAAAATTTTTCACCAAAATTCATCGTCGAAAAACGTGTTCGAATGATCAAATTTTTTTAATATAGTTTGTATGAATCATCAATGGTCAATAGTCATATTTTGTGTTTCTTTCTTCTATCTATTCTTCCTTTGAGGCAATATAACTCACGAAGAGGATAACCGATTTGCGAGATTTCCTCACTAATCGATTCGTATTGGGATCAGCTGTGTTTCTATATGCATAAGGTTAGTAAATTTTAAAGGAGAAGTTGGGAAAATTGTCAAAATACAATATTAAGGCGAGTTTGGAGAAAACCTAATGTGATCGCTCGAAAAATGAGTGCGGCGTCGTCGCAATCAACGCAGAAAATGACATTTCGAACGTTAAACGAAAATACCCGAGCAACGCAGGGTACGTTCTGCTAGTATGGTATAAAAGGAAATATAATCCGGATAGTTTAAGTTTTTTTGGCTTATGTGTCCGGCACTGGAGGATCTCCCCTAAATATAATCAACCCGAAGACTTCGTAGAGTATTTCTAAATCTGCAATACGATTGTTGTTGCGAACCGATCGGATTTTCGTAAGCAAAGTTATAAAGAAAATAAAACTGCTCATTATTGATGTTATTCTTTCACGTGCTCAATTGAATTTCCCACGATTAAGTATTTCCTTAATAATTTTTCTTGCAAGCAGCGAATTGTTTCGCAATAAAGACGATTTATTCACTTGCTAAGTTTCCTATGTTGCCAACGTACTCATATATTTTTAGAAATTAATGACCAACGTTGCAAAACGGTTTTCCGAAAAATTTACTGTTTTCATAGTAATTCTCATACAAGCTTCAAACTGCGCGTGCATGCTTAGTCAAATTACAACCACCGACGAATTACAACCATTGGGATGTTGGATATATGGGGTCGGGAGGTAGCGAGGTTTGTATATGTAAACGTTTTGCCGCAAATCATGTTCGATCGCACACCAATCCATTTATGTTTCGAACAAAATTGGCGTAACTCACTATATATGAAAATGGTTGGATATGACAATTAAAAATTTTCATTTAAAAACCCCAAATTTATTATTCCGCAGTGGTGATGATGCCTTTCTCCGATTGTTATTCGACTTAAAGTGATTAATGCATTTCATAGTTAATTGCCTATTAAATGGCGATAAAATGCTTTTAAAGTGTTTTTTAAAAGGGATGGTGCCTAATAGTAGGATACACGCTAACTTTCACATACTCAGTGACTGAGTAAAATTGCATTGCTCTCTCTTTCTATCCCACAGAAATTTTACTCAACTTCCTTCAAAAAGTTAGAGTGTTTGTTTAAAACAGGCATAGCAATATCATCTGAGCACAGGATATCATCTTTGCTTGTGCAAAGATATTATCCCTAATCAAAGAGCACTCTGGAAAGATATTATCATTTGAGCATTTGATGATGATCCAGATAGCCAACGCGGTTCGCGGTTTGTTCACGTTGCGAGGGCGTTGCTACAACAAAAGCAGTGAAAAAACTTTTCTCCATGGCGAACATTGCACTTTGTTTACTGAGCAGATAGATAACTAAGATCGATATCCCAGCATATCGTCAGTATCTTTGCTCAGAAGATCGAATGATGGGATAAATTGCAATGCCTGGTTTAAAATTGATCAATTTTAATATTCACTTCTTGCTTACATGAACATGTCCATAATCTGTAGCACTTTTTCATAAACACTACTTTTTTGCTCCGACCGCGGTCATTGCTCTGGTTCTAGTTTGTACTTTTTGTGCGAATCATCGCACAAAAGTAGAGCGCAAAAACCAACCGCAGACGGCGGTCGTAACGAAACTGTGAAATTTTACTGGGTTGGTGAAGATTTGAAATTTTTAATGTTTTTTCGTTGACAATCAATAATTCCAATAGGCTTAAAAATTGCTGGAGAGTTGCCGATTCGATTGATAATAAAATCTCGAAAATCCATTGAAAGATAAAGGAGCTATTAGCGTTTGAAATCTATCCTAATTTCGTGACGGTCTCGAATTTGGAAATTTCCGTTTTACACCCTGTATCAGAGTCTTCCCATTAGACGTAGTTTACGTCAAAATTAAAACATTGCAAATATTGATAAAAACTATAAAAAATGAAAAAATAAAAATATTCTTGTATATTGTTTTTGTCATAGTATTGACTCAATTCTTGACAAGCAGAAATACGCCGGTCTAAATGTATTGTATAAAAGTTTTGTATTCCAATGAATTTCTACTGTTTTCTGTCAAGTTCATTTCGCTAACGCAACCCGTTTGGTGTGGGACTTCGAATCCTTCGTCATCACATCTATCGTTAATTCAGTCCACTGTCCTGTTTCTTGGCGGGACCCCATCGGCTTCGGGATCCATATTTAATGAACCAATCATAAAGTATAATGGCGATTGAATGAGCTGACGAAGAATAGGTGGTACCGTCCAACTAAAGGGAACCCAAATGGCGGTCGGCCAGTCCAATCGGGAAGATGCTCGGCAGAGTGGAATGAAATTAATATTAAAAACGAAATAGCTGGAAAACATGCCGGCAAAGGAGACAGGAAAAGGCACGATCCTCAACGTGATGGTATGCTGGTTATGCCAATGGGTTCTTTTTTTCCTTCGGAAGGGGAGAAAGGTTCCCCCATGTTGGAACAAGTAGTAGATTGCATGCCCGCACTCCGTGGACAAGATTGATCGGGGCAAAATGAATTAGGAAAGCAAGGAACGGATTTCTTTCTTCCATTTAATCACCCTCAGTGGACATGTTTTATGCTGTCATCATCACTCAGAGATCCTGCGTTCAAAACGGAAGCACCTGCGGTTGATTGTGACAATTGGGTTGAACGTCCAGTCGAAGGGGGATGAAGATAAACTACTTGTTTTTATTTCGTCTTCGTAGCAGACCACTAAAATGTAAATAATTTTTGTCGCATACAAAATTATCGATAGTCAGTATTGTTCTGTGTACAGATTATGGGCTTATATCATTGCCATAGAATTTGGGTTTTCGTCTCTATAGTTGATAGTTTTTATCATATGTCATCTACTGCGTGTAGTATAAACGTATGACTTCACTTCAGTTGCTTACCTTCATTACCATAATTGTAACTTCATAAGGAGCATGCAGTGGACGTGAAAAAAAGGTTCAGGTGACTATCCGCCATAGTTTTAAATCGATGCAAGGTACAACTCATTGTGCATTAGGTCGAATGTCGTTTGCCCAAAGGAGGCTTCCGAGCCTTTTGAAAGGAGGCTTCCGAGCCTCTTGAAAGGAGGCTTCCGAGCCTCTTGAAAGGAGGCTTCCGAGCCTCTTGAAAGGAGGCTTCCGAGCCTCTTGAAAGGAGGCTTCCGAGCCTCTTGAAAGGAGGCTTCAGGCCTCTTGAAAGGAGGCTTCCTGAGCCTCTTGAAAGGAGGCTCTGAGGCCTCTTGAAAGGAGGCTTCTGAGCCTGTTGAAAGGAGGCCTCCGGGCCTCGTGAAAGGAGGCTTCCGAGCCTCTTGAAAGGAGGCTCTGAGCCTCTTGAAAGGAGGCTTCTGAGCCTCTTGAAAGGAGGCTTGAGGCCTCTTGAAAGGAGGCTTCCAGAGCCTCTTGAAAGGAGGCTTGAGGCCTCTTGAAAGGGGAGGCTTCTGAGCCTCTTGAAAGGAGGCTTCTGAGCCTCTTGAAAGGAGGCTTCTGAGCCTCTTGAAAGGAGGCCTGAGGCCTCTTGAAAGGAGGCTTCTGAGCCTCTTGAAAGGAGGCTTGAGGCCTCTTGAAAGGAGGCTTCCAGGCCTCTTGAAAGGAGGCTCTGAGCCTCTTGAAAGGAGGCTTCTGAGGCCTCTTGAAAGGAGGCCTGAGGCCTCTTGAAAGGAGGCTTCTGAGCCTCTTGAAAGGAGGCTGGAGCCTCTTGAAGGGAGGCTTCCAGGCCTCTTGAAAGGAGGCTTCTGAGCCTCTTGAAAGGAGGCCTGAGCCTCTTGAAAGGAGGCTTCTGAGCCTCTTGAAAGGAGGCTCTGGAGCCTCTTGAAAGGAGGCTTGGGCCTCTTGAAAGGAGGCTCTGAGGCCTCTTGAAAGGAGGCTTCCTGAGCCTCTTGAAGGAGGCTTCCAGGCCTCTTGAAGGAGGCTGGGCCTCTTGAAAGGAGGCTTGAGCCTCTTGAAAGGAGGCTTGAGCCTCTTGAAAGGAGGCCTGAGCCTCTTGAAAGGAGGCTTCTGAGCCTCTTGAAAGGAGGCTCTGAGCCTCTTGAAAGGAGGCTTCTGAGCCTCTTGAAGGAGGCTTCTGAGCCTCTTGAAAGGAGGCTTCTGAGCCTCTTGAAAGGAGGCTTCTGAGCCTCTTGAAAGGAGGCTTGAGGCCTCTTGAAAGGAGGCCTGAGCCTCTTGAAAGGAGGCTTGAGCCTCTTGAAAGGAGGCCTGAGCCTCTTGAAAGGAGGCTTCTGAGCCTCTTGAAAGGAGGCTCTGAGGCCTCTTGAAAGGAGGCTCTGAGCCTCTTGAAAGGAGGCTTCTGAGCCTCTTGAAAGGAGGCTTCTGAGCCTCTTGAAAGGAGGCTTGAGGCCTCTTGAAAGGGAGGCTCTGAGCCTCTTGAAGGAGGCTGAGCCTCTTGAAAGGAGGCTTCTGAGCCTCTTGAAAGGAGGCTTCTGAGCCTCTTGAAAGGAGGCTCTGAGCCTCTTGAAAGGAGGCTTCCGAGGCCTCTTGAAAGGAGGCTTGAGCCTCTTGAAAGGAGGCTTGAGGCCTCTTGAAAGGAGGCTTCTGAGCCTCTTGAAAGGAGGCTCTGAGCCTCTTGAAAGGAGGCTTCTGAGCCTCTTGAAAGGAGGCTTCTGAGCCTCTTGAAAGGAGGCTTGAGCCTCTTGAAAGGAGGCTCTGAGCTCTTGAAAGGAGGCTCTGAGCCTCTTGAAAGGAGGCTTGAGGCCTCTTGAAAGGAGGCTTCCAGGCCTCTTGAAAGGAGGCCTGAGCCTCTTGAAAGGAGGCTTCTGAGGCCTCTTGAAAGGAGGCCTGAGCCTCTTGAAAGGAGGCTCTGAGCCTCTTGAAAGGAGGCTTCTGAGCCTCTTGAAAGGAGGCTTCCTGAGCCTCTTGAAAGGAGGCCTGAGCCTCTTGAAAGGAGGCTGGAGCCTCTTGAAAGGAGGCCTGAGCCTCTTGAAAGGAGGCTCTGAGCCTCTTGAAAGGAGGCCTGAGCCTCTTGAAAGGAGGCTTCTGAGCCTCTTGAAAGGAGGCTTGAGCCTCTTGAAAGGAGGCCTGAGCCTCTTGAAAGGAGGCTTCTGAGCCTCTTGAAAGGAGGCTTCTGAGCCTCTTGAAAGGAGGCTTCCTGAGCCTCTTGAAAGGAGGCTTCTGAGCCTCTTGAAAGGAGGCTTGAGCCTCTTGAAAGGAGGCCTGAGCCTCTTGAAAGGAGGCTTCCAGAGCCTCTTGAAAGGAGGCTCTGAGCCTCTTGAAAGGAGGCTTCTGAGCCTCTTGAAAGGAGGCTCTGAGGCCTCTTGAAAGGAGGCTTCCAGGCCTCTTGAAAGGAGGCTTCTGAGCCTCTTGAAAGGAGGCTCTGAGCCTCTTGAAAGGAGGCTTCTGAGGCCTCTTGAAAGGAGGCTTCTGAGCCTCTTGAAAGGAGGCTCTGAGCCTCTTGAAAGGAGGCTTCTGAGCCTCTTGAAAGGAGGCTTCTGAGCCTCTTGAAAGGAGGCTTCTGAGCCTCTTGAAAGGAGGCTTCTGAGCCTCTTGAAAGGAGGCTCTGAGCCTCTTGAAAGGAGGCTTCCGGGCCTCTTGAAAGGAGGCTTCCTGAGCCTCTTGAAAGGAGGCTTCCAGGCCTCTTGAAAGGAGGCTCTGAGCCTCTTGAAAGGAGGCTTCTGAGCCTCTTGAAAGGAGGCTCTGAGGCCTCTTGAAAGGAGGCTTCCTGAGCCTCTTGAAAGGAGGCTTCTGAGGCCTCTTGAAAGGAGGCTCTGAGCCTCTTGAAAGGAGGCTTCTGAGCCTCTTGAAAGGAGGCTCTGAGCCTCTTGAAAGGAGGCTTCTGAGCCTCTTGAAAGGAGGCTTCCTGAGCCTCTTGAAAGGAGGCCTCTGAGCCTCTTGAAAGGGAGGCCTCTGAGCCTCTTGAAAGGAGGCCTGAGCCTCTTGAAAGGAGGCCTCTGAGCCTTGAAAGGAGGCCTGAGCCTCTTGAAAGGAGGCCTCTGAGCTCTTGAAAGGAGGCCTGAGCCTCTTGAAAGGAGGCCTGAGCCTCTTGAAAGGAGGCCTCCAGGCCTCTTGAAAGGAGGCCTGAGGCCTCTTGAAAGGAGGCCTCTGAGCCTCTTGAAAGGAGGCCTCCGAGCCTCTTGAAAGGAGGCCTGAGCCTCTTGAAAGGAGGCCTGAGCCTCTTGAAAGGAGGCCTCCAGGCCTCTTGAAAGGAGGCCTCTGAGCCTCTTGAAAGGAGGCCTGAGGCCTCTTGAAAGGAGGCCTGAGGCCTCTTGAAAGGAGGCCTCTGAGCCTCTTGAAAGGAGGCTCTGAGCCTCTTGAAAGGAGGCCTGGAGCCTCTTGAAAGGAGGCCTCTGAGCCTCTTGAAAGGGAGGCTTCTGAGCCTCTTGAAAGGAGGCTTCCAGAGCCTCTTGAAAGGAGGCCTCTGAGCCTCTTGAAGGAGGCTTCTGAGCCTCTTGAAAGGAGGCCTGAGCCTCTTGAAAGGAGGCTCTGAGCCTCTTGAAAGGAGGCTTCTGAGCCTCTTGAAAGGAGGCTCTGAGCCTCTTGAAAGGAGGCCTGAGCCTCTTGAAAGGAGGCTTGAGCCTCTTGAAAGGAGGCTTCCTGAGCCTCTTGAAAGGAGGCTTCCAGGCCTCTTGAAAGGAGGCTTCTGAGCCTCTTGAAAGGAGGCCTGAGCCTCTTGAAAGGAGGCTGGAGCCTCTTGAAAGGAGGCTTCCAGGCCTCTTGAAAGGAGGCTTCTGAGCCTCTTGAAAGGAGGCTCTGAGCCTCTTGAAAGGAGGCTTCCTGAGGCCTCTTGAAAGGAGGCTTCCTGAGCCTCTTGAAAGGAGGCTCTGAGCCTCTTGAAAGGAGGCTTCCAGGCCTCTTGAAAGGAGGCTTGAGCCTCTTGAAAGGAGGCTTCTGAGCCTCTTGAAAGGAGGCTGAGGCCTCTTGAAAGGAGGCTTCCGAGCCTCTTGAAAGGAGGCTTCTGAGCCTCTTGAAAGGAGGCTTCCTGAGCCTCTTGAAAGGAGGCCTGAGCCTCTTGAAAGGAGGCTCTGAGGCCTCTTGAAAGGAGGCTCTGAGCCTCTTGAAAGGAGGCCTGAGCTCTTGAAAGGAGGCTTCTGAGCCTCTTGAAAGGAGGCTTCCAGGCCTCTTGAAAGGAGGCTCTGAGCCTCTTGAAAGGAGGCTTCGAGCCTCTTGAAAGGAGGCTCTGAGCCTCTTGAAAGGAGGCTTCCAGGCCTCTTGAAAGGAGGCTTCCAGGCCTCTTGAAAGGAGGCTCTGAGCCTCTTGAAAGGAGGCTTCTGAGGCCCTCTTGAAAGGAGGCCTGAGGCCTCTTGAAAGGAGGCCAGAGCCTCTTGAAGGAGGCTGAGGCCTCTTGAGAGCCTCTTGAGGAGGCCTGAGCCTCTTGAAAGGAGGCCTGAGCCTCTTGAAAGGAGGCTCTGAGCCTCTTGAAAGGAGGCTCTGGAGCCTCTTGAAAGGAGGCCTGAGCCTCTTGAAAGGAGGCTTCCAGGCCTCTTGAAAGGAGGCTTCCAGGCCTCTTGAAAGGAGGCTTCTGAGCCTCTTGAAAGGAGGCTTCTGAGCCTCTTGAAAGGAGGCCTGAGCCTCTTGAAAGGAGGCTCTGAGCCTCTTGAAAGGAGGCTTCTGAGCCTCTTGAAAGGAGGCTCTGAGCCTCTTGAAAGGAGGCCTGAGCCTCTTGAAAGGAGGCTTCTGAGCCTCTTGAAAGGAGGCCTGAGCCTCTTGAAAGGAGGCAGCCTGGGCTCTTGAAAGGAGGCCTCTTGAAAGGAGGCCTCTGAGCTTGAAAGGAGGCTCTGAGCCTCTTGAAGGAGGCTTCTGAGCCTCTTGAAAGGAGGCTTCCTCTGAGGAGCCTCTTGAAAGGAGGCTTGAGCCTCTTGAAAGGAGGCTCTGAGCCTCTTGAAAGGAGGCTTCTGAGCCTCTTGAAAGGAGGCTTCCTGAGCCTCTTGAAAGGAGGCCTGAGCCTCTTGAAAGGAGGCTTCCAGAGCCTCTTGAAAGGAGGCTCTGAGCCTCTTGAAAGGAGGCTTCCGAGCCTCTTGAAAGGAGGCTTCCGAGCCTCTTGAAAGGAGGCTTCCGAGCCTCTTGAAAGGAGGCTTCCGAGCCTCTTGAAAGGAGGCTTCCGAGCCTCTTGAAAGGAGGCTTCCGAGCCTCTTGAAAGGAGGTTTGCGTATGTTCGTTTCCCTTTTTAAAGGCCCTTCGAAAGATTGTACAATGCTTCTTCTTTTTCTATGGCTGTACATTCCAACTGAAACTTGGCCTGCTTTTCAACTTATATTAACAGAGAAACAAATGTCGTTTACAGTTTTGAACATTTCAACTCTCGGTATCCATTTTTCCACATAAAACAGCTTCCTCAGTTCGGGTAAATGTTCATTCGGTTTTCGATTATTTGATAAAGAATAGAGACTTCACATAAGAAATGAGAATTGAGAACTCAGAAAAGATAACTGGAAAGAGAACAAAAAAGTGATATGTGAGATGCGGAATGAGAGAATGTAAAAAAACTTAAAATGCAACCTGAGACTGGGAACAGAGAACTGAATACTTGAAACAGAGAACCTAACTGAGAACTGAGTTCAAAAACCTAAGAACCGAGAAACAGAACTGAGAACTGGGAACTGATGACTGAGAATTGAGAATTAACAAGTGAGAATTGAGAAGCGAGAAACAAGAACTACGAAGTGAGAATTGAGAACTGAGAAGTGAGAAGTGGGATGTGAAATAAAATAGCGAGAAATGGGAAATGAGTATTGAAAAACGTTATTTTAATCCTTATTCCTTCCTTGTTCATGTTCCTTTATCTTTATCCTCTCGTTCCTCTTACTTCTACTCTCTATATTCTTCCTTTTTTCGATTTTCTTCTTTCTTCTTCCTTCTTTCTTGTTCCATATTTCTTGTTCCTTCTCACTTCTTCCTGGTTATTTCTTTATTCTCCCTTCTTTCATCCTTCTTCCTTCTTTCTTCTCTATTCCTTTTTCCTCCTTCCATTTTTTTTACTAAGGAATAAGAAGTCCTTCTACCTTTCTCCTGTTTCCATTTATCTTCTTCTATCTTATGTCTTCCATATCTCTTCTTTAATCCTCCTTCTTCATTCTACCTACTTTTTTATTTTTCTAATTACTTTTTCCTTCTTCCTTCTTTTTCTCACTGCTTTCTTCTTCCTTCATGCTCCTTCCTTCTTTTTTTCTTTTTCATTTTTTGTTCATTTGTTTACCAATCAGTTCACAGTACTCATTTACCATTTCTCACTATTCTCACTCACTATCTCATCACTTTTTTACTTCCCACTTCACGCTTCTCATTTCTCACTATCTACGAATATCTCATTTCTCACTTCCCTCTACTCACTTATCACTTCTCATTCCGGACATCTCAATGCACCCAGTTAATAAGGAAACACATTTCATTTCGGCACACGGCCCTAAACCTTGTAACAATTTGACATGCCTAGAATGAAAACTTCCCCTGAAAATTAGAAATTTTTCATAAAACATTGGGAAATTGCCAATTAAGAAATCGGGGTATGAGCAATAATTAAATATAATAACAAACAACTAAGAATTTGCCACAAAACAAAAATAAATTAACATTTTTAAAAGCAAAAATTGCATTTATAAAAGAAGAATGTTCCATTAAGCAATCAGAATGTTCCATAGAAAAAATACAAAACTTCCATAAATGAATAAATAAATATATGCAATAAACAATTACATAATTTTCAACAACAAAAACATTTTTTACCCCAAAAAATTTGAAAACTTCCACGAGAAAATCAATGAAATGTAAAAAAACTCAATAAAACTGAGCAGCCCTTCTTTAAAAGCGTTTGAAGTCCATGGAAAATTTGATCAATTTATTAGCAATTTTTTGTATTTTTTTGGATTTTTTTTATTTAGTTATTGCTCTTTATTGATTATTCTGTGGAAAAAAATATTTTTTAATGGAAGAAAATATTTATTTTAAGGAAAATTTCGTATATTTTGTTTATTGCTTATATTGATTTATTTATGGAAATTTTGTATTTTTCCGTAGAACATTTTGATTTCTTTATTGAAAATTCTTCTCTCAAAATTGCAATTTTTGCTTTTAAAAGTGTTAAATTATTTTTCTTTTGTGCAAAATTCTCAATTATTTCTTTAAATTTTGCATTAATTATAGAACTTTTATATTTGCTTATTGTTCATACCCTGATTTCTTTATTGGCAATTTCCTATTTTTTTTTGGGAAATATCTAATTCTTCATGAAAATCGCTGCTGTTTGGCATGAGCGCCACCGGAGCGACTTGATGACTTCGGAACGTGCTTTCTTATCGCATCTTCTGGCTTCTGGTAAGCCCATTAATTAGCTGGACGCTGCATATTTCGTAGTTCCAACTTTCTCGGCATTGAAGCGTTTGTTATAACCTCCTGCTTTTAGTTACAGTGCCTGCTTATCCCGCGACCCATTATTGTGTTAAAATCTACTGCGATGACAACCGGCCTTTGATCGATCAGCCTGACGGCAAACACTACTCTCGTCTGGATAAATTGCTACAAATATTCTCCGATGTGATATGATGTGTATGTATAGATGTATACAAAAAGTATTTTTTTAAATTAATTAGATCAATGTTCAAATTCTACTCATTGGTTTCCTTATGAGCCACAAAGATCGTGAAAACTACCCAAGACTGCAAAGACAAGTGCGGGAGTGTAACTTAAAACATTGACCTACTTGTATGAGACGATTGACGAATGTTATGAAGTTGGATCCCCGAATGAGTTTTGCATAATCTGTATTTTTGGAACTGCGTGATTGAATTTACTGTAACAAAGAATCACAAATCTCCAATTGACCCAAATTGAGAAATAATAGCAAAACACAACAAACAACCCCGATTGCCTTGAGTGACATTCCTCTGGAAAGGACTTCTGATAAAAGCACAACTTTCCAACGGGCAGGAGCTGCAGTAATTGTTCTCACTTTGCCCCACCATGAATAAATAAATGGGTAC
This sequence comes from Armigeres subalbatus, assembly GCF_024139115.2. NCBI lineage: Eukaryota > Metazoa > Arthropoda > Insecta > Diptera > Culicidae > Armigeres > Armigeres subalbatus. The sequence goes on along the minus strand of NC_085139.1, from coordinate 114,483,223 downwards.
CCCACATGGAGAGACAGGTCAATATTTATGTGCAGGATTATTTGTCAACCGCCTATCCCGTGTATCTGCACCGCTTGTTCTAACCTCCCACTCGGCGTCGTCATTGTCGCCTTCGAGTGTGCAACCGTTTGACTGAAGGATGACTGAATGAACTCAGGGAAAACAAGGAAATCGCATAATTTATGGTCACTCTCTGGAGCCAACATCGTCATCGTCGCCCCACAGTCGGTTGCCATAGTTGCCGGTGTCATCGTCGCCTTGGTTCCTAATGGCTTCTGTCGTTGTTGCCTGTGCAGATATGCTGAAACAAGACCCCTTTCAGAAAAGTATTATCGGAGAAAAGTGCTCACCATATTCCGACCCAGCTTCCTTTCAGCCATACGCACTAAGACGATAACCGAGCGACATGATTTGTGCTACCGACTCACGTTGCCGCCATCCAGCTTCTATCACGTACGCACCGATCACGCACCACACGCTGGGAAAGAATATGTCCAAATTCAATAAAAAGATTAAGATTAATCATAACGATAATGCATCTTAGACATAAATAATAACACCCTTCGCTGCCACTCGAGGTGGGGGACGTTTCCTTGGCCTATGCTCTGTGGGGAACGATTCTAGGTGGACGATGTCATTGTCACACGCACCGTTTCGCAGCCGTGAACCCAAAGACTCAGAGAACGATGAATGAGCGGGCTTGATATTTATATTCATTCAAATCGTACGTGGTATGCTTCAATCGTGACCCGTTGGAAAAGTTCACGCACACGGGAATTACTGTAAAGCAGTATGGATTTGCTTTAAAATCTTAAAATGTCTTAAAAATTTGTCGAAAATTGCAAGGATTCTATTGAATAATATATGATCTTCTGGTTGCACAAATGCCAACTGTAGCTAACTGTAGATGTTGAACAACGTAAAATGACTATTGTAGCATAAAGAACATTGTAAATTTTTGGCATCTTTGCGGATAAATTGTCTGGATCATCAACGACCATAACTTACGCCGTTGAAATTTCTGCAGTCAGCAGGCAGTTATGTTTTGTGTCTGGAGAAAATTGTGCTGTGATCAATTTTCTCTTTCATAAAATGATGGTTCTGAGAAGAACCGATGTATTTTCTATGATGTGCATTTTCAATCCCTAACAGCAACAAAACAGGATTTAGTCAGTCAGGATTTAGAGAACAAAATTGACTCGACAGCCACTCGATGATTTGCCACTGAAACGTTATCCCTGCAAATACATTTTTGCATCATCTTCTCCCGATTACCGACGGCAACTTCGAAGAAAATTCGCCTCGCCTGAAGCTTCCCTTGTAAAAATTGTGATTCTGAAAAGAACCCATTAAAAATCCAAAAGCGCAATTCCAATCACTAAGAGTGAAATCAGTAGTGATTCAGCTTCATTCCAAATTTTCGACCACTATTCTAGTTTGAATCTGCTGCCAAGAAAGGCGCCGTAACTGCAAAGTGGATTAATCCGTAGATAAAATGACGCATTCATACACCAAAACAATTGAAAAATATTTGAATCTTGTGATTCATTCGTGGTTCAAATCTGCAGTAAATAGAACTGAGCGTTATACCAGTTCTAATTTTTTGACAGTTGACTCGTATATAAGAAATGTTCGAATATACGCCTTTATCGACGACGGTTCGGAGCTCTCGTTAATGGAACATTCTCTGGCAGAAGAACTCGAATCACAAGGATCTAGAAAAGCGCTCTGCTTGAAATGGACAGGTGGTGCGCGAAGAATGGAGAACGAGTCTCGCAAAGTAGAATTCGGAATTTCTGCGAAAAATACATCCCAAATGTACAAACAACCGGATATTCGAAATATTCAGAAGCTACAAATCCGACCGCAAACCCTAATAGCCTCTGAAGTATGTTACCGAAAATGGTACCAACGGGCAAACATCGGCACAGTTGCTTACTGTTAAAATTCTAGGGAATAATTTCAAGGCATTTGGCCTACTTTGATATTTAAAGTGCAAATCTGTCCCACTTTTCGCCCGATTCAAAAAAAAGGGAACACCATATCCGCTGCCGAAGCCGACAACGAAGGGGGAGGAGGTAATCGAAAACATCGGGGATCCGAAGAGGTAGCGATGAACTGAGCGGGGAGTCGTGATCAGATAGCCGTCGAGTAACGACCTGCAAATTAAGAAGATTCCCGTAGAAGGCAGTGATCCATACTCACGTGGTACGGAGATCGTGTGATTTGGCCAAGTAGTGCAGACAGCGTTCGTGAGTGGCTTACAATCATCGAAGGGTTAAATTCCCGGAAAAGGTGCGGGACCGACAAAGAAACCCTTACGCGTCGTTAAGTGGTGCCGAGTTTGCCGATAAAAAGCCTCGACAAGTAGCTAAACCCTCGCCCTCGTGTATACCACTACGACCACGCCGGCTGTTCCCTCTGCGAGCCACGATCCGGTCCCGTCTACAAAATCGCAAAGCCCTCGTCCTCGTGCTTGTTCATTGCGGCCACGCCGGCTGTTTCCTCCGCAAATCTACGATCCGGACTCGCCGAGAAGAAGCCTTGGCGAGTAGAAAGCCCTCGTGCTCGAGTTTTATAACTACGACCACGCCGGCCCACAGTGATGCCACTCCATACTAAACACGGAAAAAAGTCTTTTCAATCACTTTTTGTCAACCGATTATCTCGCAACTGGTTGCATTCGATGCGGAACATTGTCCCATTGCTTTGCTATTGAAATTTGGCCGGATAGGACTATGGGCTCATAAGCAATGGCCAAAATACTTCTTTTTTTTCATACAAAAAAAATGCATCACTCATTTTTTTGGACTTATTCTCAACCGACTCGCTCGCAACAATCTGTTCCAAAACAAAATCCTGTTCCATTGTTTCTTATTGAAAATTGGTCAGATCGGATAATGGGATCAGAAGTTATGGCCATAATACTAATTTCATTATTACAACACAAAATCATTTTTATTGGCACTTATGTCCAACCGATTTGCTTGCAACAAGTTGCGTTCGGCGAGGAATTGTATAATGCATATAAACAAGTTTTGAAAAATAAGACCTATCCACATATTTGTGTTATTTTAAACATTTCTTATATATTTCTCAACCCTTTTGAACGAACGAGAAAGGCACCATCACCGATAGGTGGATTAATTAGGGTTAGGGTTAGCTTGAGATTGCTACGTAGTTTTTTTAAGACAGTGATATATAAAACTTGTCATATACATATGACGATATTATGACCCTGAAATAAGCCTTAATGATCAGAGTTATTCAATATGATTCAATTGGATTCAATTATATGGTATTTATATTGTATGTACTAAGAACTGAGGTAAGCTCCCTCGCAGCAGAGCGCTTTATTCGAACTAAAACGTGTTTAACTCGGAATTGGGCAGGGATTTTGCTTATCCCAGCTGACAATCTCTTCCAAGTTTATCAAGGAATTCGTGAACCTACATTTCCCCAAATTTGAATGAATATCTCAATACTGAACTATTGTACAACTAAAATTTTCACTTCTCAACACCTCTCTCCAATGATTGATTTGAAATATAAAAGAACCGAATTTTGCAAAACCCAACAGACAAAAGTTTCTAAATTTTTCAATGATCATTTTGATGTGATAATAAGTATATGTAACCGCATGAAATTTTGCAGGAATGTCTTTCTACTTCAATCAAGTTTTCCAAATTCCATACAAAAATTACCTTTTGGGACTTTGGTAGCACAGGAATTTCTCCGGATATTGCTCCAGGAATTGCTTTGATTTTTGTTCCAGGGATTTCTGCGGAAATTTCTTTAGTAATTTCTCCGGATATTCCTCAAGAAATTCCTTCCAACGTTCTCCCAGGAATTGCTCCATTCCTACAATAATTACTCAGAATATTCCTCCAGAAATTCCTTCGGATATTGCTCAGGATATTCCTCCAGATATTCCTCCGGATATTCCTCCAGGAATTCTTCCAAAACTCCTACAAGAATTCGTCCGGAAGTTCTTCCAGGAATTTTTCCGGAAATTCCTTCAGGAATTCCTCCGGAAGTTCCTTCAGGAGTTCCTCCGAAATTTCTTCGGAAGTTCTTCCGAAATTTCTCCGGAAAATCCTCCAGGAATTCCTCCGGAAGTTTCTCCAGATATTCCTCCGGAAATTCCTCCAGCTATTCCTCCAGAAATTCCTCCGGAAGTTCTTCCGGAAGTTCCTCCAGGAATTCCTCCGAAAGTTCCTCCAGGAATTCCTCCGAAAGTTCCCCCAGGAATTCCTCCGAAAGTTCCTCCAGGAATTCCTCCGGAAGTTCCTCCAGGAATTCCTCCGGAAGCTCCTCCAGCAATTCCTCCGGAAGTTCCTCCAGGAATTCCTCCGGAAGTTCCTTCAGGAATTCCTCCGGAAGTTCCTCCAGCAATTCCTCCGGAAGTTCCTCCAGGAATTCCTCCGGAAGTTCCTGGAGGAATGTCCGAAGGAACTTCTGGAGGAATGTCCGAAGGCATTCCTGGTGGAATATCCGAAGGAATTCCTGGTGGAATATCCGAAAGAATCCCTGCAGGAAACTGCGGAGGAATTCCTGGAGGAATATCCGGAGGAATTCCTGGAGGAATATCCAGAGGAATGTTCGGAGGAATTCTTGGAGGAATATCCGGTGGAATTCTTGGAGGAATATCCGGAGGAGTTCCTGGAGGAATATCCGGAGGAATTCCTGGAGGAATATCCGGAGCAATTCCTGGAGGAATATCCGGAGGAATTCCTGGAGGAATATTCAGAGGAATATCCGGAGGAATTCCTAAAGGAATATCCGGATGAATGGAACAATTCCTGGGAAAACATTGGAAGGAATTATTGGAGGAAGGGAGCAATTCCTGGGGAAACATTGAAAGGAATTTCTTGAGGAATATCCGGAGAAATTCCTGGAGGAATATTCGGAGGGATTCCTGGAGGAATATCCAGAGGAATTCTTGGAGGAATATCCGGCAGAATTCCTGAAGGAATATCCGGTGGAATTCCTGAAGGAATATCCGGAGGAATTCCTGAAGGAATATCCGGAGGAATTCCTGAAGGAATATCCGGAGGAATTTCTGAAAGAATATCCGGAGGAATACTTGAAGGAATATCCGGAGGAATGGAACAATTCCTAGAAAAATATTGGAAGGAATTATTGGTGGAATGGAGCACATTTTGCTAAGAAAATTATTTTGAGCTTTTTAGTGGAATATCTTCACTTGTCATAAGACGAGTTTGTACAATTCCATTGAATTCCACCACTTAATTGTATCTTGACAGATACGTATTTCGACCTCAACAGTAAGGCCGTCTTCAGTGTCTCGTACTTGACTCGACTTGTCAGTCGAATTCCTAATTACTGTTGAGGTCGAAATACGTATCTGTCAAGATACAATTAAGTGGTGGAATTCAATGGAATTGTACAAACTCGTCTTATGACAAGGGAATGGAGCAATTCCTGGGGAAACATTGAAAGGAATTGCTTGAGGATTATCCGGAGAAATTCCTAAAAAAAAATCCGAAGCAATTCCTGGAACAATAATCAACGTAATTCCTGGAGCAATATCCAGAGAAGTTTCCGGAGGGGTATACGAGGAATTCCCGGAGGATTATACGGAGGAGTTTCTGAGGGGTTCCTGTAGAAATTTTAAGAAGAATGCATGGAGAAATTCCTGGAGGAATATCCATAGGATTTCCTATAGGAGTTCCGGAAGAATCCCCGGAGAAAGATTTGGAGGAATATCCGGAAAAATTTCTAGAGGAATATCCGGAGGTATTCTTGAAGGAATATTCGAAGGAATTTCTCCAGGAAATCATCCGAAAACTCTTCCAGGAATTTCTCCTTGAGTTCCTCCAGGAATTCTCCAGGTTCCTTCTGAAATTCTTCCGGAGATTCCTTCTGGATTTCCTCCGGAAGTTCCGTCTCGAATTCCTCCGTAGGTTCCTTCTGGAATTCCGCCGGAAGTTCTTTCCAGAATTCGAAATTAAGTTTATTTCGAAAGAAGTTTATTTCGAAATTTAGGAATATTTTTGGAAGTTCCTTCTGGAATTCATCCGGAAGTTCCTTTTGGAACTCCTCCAAAAGTTCTTTCTAGAACTCCTCCGGAAGTTTTTTTTTCGGAATTCTTGCTTCGGAAAATCCGAAGTTCTTCCAAGAATCCCTCTGGAAGTTCCTCTAGGAATTCCTGGTAGACCAATTGATACGAACTCCAACACAGTTTGGAAATTTTTCGAACTTCTGGTTTAGATGAGGTGCGAAACATATACGCGAGCTCTACGGACGTGTATGGACATGCTGGTCCATGTCAGATTTTTATCAAGCGTAGTTGACCTGTTAAACCAATTGTTCCAAACTTCACAATAGTTTGGACAACCTAGAATATCTGGTTTTTATACCCATACTGAAACGAAATTTGTAAGCGTGATGTCTACGGACATGTAGTTCCATCAATTACGTAACGCAAAAATTGGGCATTTTCAAATTGGGCATTGATGTCAAAGTTATATTGGGCGCAGTTGACTTGATAGACATCTGAACATCTGATATTGGTATAACTGAGTCCCAAATCGTATACATGGGCTCTACTGGCTTGTATGGATATGACTTATTGCTGTTAGATTTGTACCGAGCGCAGTTGACCTGGTAGACCAATTGATCCAAACTTCATAACTGTTTGGAGAACCTGAAATATCTTGTTTGGGTATAACTGTGCTGCAAATCATACGCTTGAGCTCCAAGAACTTGTGTGGACATGACTGGTCGATTTCAGATAGCTATCGAGCGCAGTTGACTTGGTAGACCAATTGTTCTAAACTCCAGAACAGTTTTGAGAACCGAGAACTTCTGTCTGGGATATAACTGAGTGGAAAACCATACACGTGGGCTCTTCGGATGTGTGTGGACACGACTTGTCAATTTCAGATAGCTATCGAGCATAGTTGACCAGGTATACCGATTTATCCAAATTTCAGAACAGTTTGAAGCCTGAAACATCTGGTATGGGTATAACTGTGCTGCAAATCATACGCGTGGGCTCTTAAGACTTATTTGGACATGATTGGTCGATTTCAGATAGATATCGAGCTCAGTTGACTTGGTAGACCAATTAATCCAAACTCAGTTTGGAGATCCTCAACCATCTGGTTTGGGGAAAACTGAGTAGGATATCATTCCCCTGGCCTCTACTGACGTACATGGACATGACGAGTTTCCTTTCGCACGGGTTTCCGTAGTTTTCATCGTCAACATTTGCATATCATCTTTCATCAGTATACTGCCGTAATCTGAAAAAGTGACGTATACGCCATTTTCCAAAAATGGTGTTAACGAGTAGTGCTCATCGAGCTCTTTAACAGAAAAATGGAAATCATGTAGGTTGTAATTTGAAGCATACGTCGCTTTGTCAGAATACGACAGTATAGAGGACATTTTGGAGTCGCTAGGGATGTCCAGAAGAAACATTTTGTTGATGCATAGTATAGTCAATGCTAGAATACTGTTAAAAAAAACAAATTTAACCTGTGAGTGTTGTTACGACTGAAGTATGTCATGTAAATCGAAATTTACTACATCTTGAAAAAAAAAACATCCATACTCACGTCCCTCTAAGGAAAAAGTGGGCATCCCTAGAAACATATCACACAAGTATGGTGAAACTAGATGAGATAGGTAAGAAATCCGTAAAAGAATTGTGAAAATCGGTCAAAAGACGCTTGAGATACAGCTGTTTGAACATTTATTCCCATGATTTTCTGATATACTATATTCGGCGTGTGCTTATGCTTACTTCAAGAATGTTATAAAGAAAAATGCTATTTGCGTAGATTTGCGCAAAACAAATATCATATCCCCGAAATGCTTAATAAATAAGCCTTGAAATAAGCCCAGTTCGGCATGTGTGCGATTGCGTGCTCATAGTTAAAAACCAGGTTGAACAACATCATGTCTTCGCCATACGTGTTACAAGCAAATTAAAAAAACATTTTTGATTTGCCATTGGATCGACATGATGCACCCCGTGCAATTTTCATCCAATCTTCGTGAAATTTTGAGGAAAGACATTTCAAACATGAAAAATTATAAAAATACTTTCGAAGCTGTACGCTGAACTTAATTTTTTTCACTTTTTTCCACCTTGGCATCACTGTGCGGCCGTTTTCTCCACGAAGCTACGATCCGGTCCCGTCGACAGCGAACCCTTCGAGAAGAAGAAGCCTCGGTACCGCCGAAAGCCAACCCGAGAAGCAGAATCGTTGGCAAATTGCAGAACCCTCGTCCTCGTGCTTGTCCAACTGCGGCCCCGCCGGCTGTTCTCGACACGAATCCACGGTCGGGTACCGCCGAGAAGAAGCCTTGACAAGTAGCAAGGCCCTCGTCATCGTGTTCAACCTTTCGGCCACCCCGGTGTTCACATCGTGAAGCCAGAATCCGGCCTCGCCGGTAGCCAAACAAACGAGAAGAAGCCGCCGCCTCGAATACCCGTCGATAATAAGCCTCGACAAACAGCAAAGCCCTCGTCATCGTGTTCAACCTTTCGGCCACGCCGGCTGTTCACTTCGTGAAGGCGAAATCCGATCCCGCCTGCAGGCCAACCCGCTCGACGAACCCCACCACCGTAGCCTTCGTGCCCAAATAGCAGCCCAGCCGGCTATCGGCGATAATGAACAGTCGTCCAAGGTACGTCACCCGCGCGCATGTCGCCAATGGGCCCCTACGTTTTAATCGGCCGCATCCATTCCTTATCCCTGTTTACTAACCCACTCCTGGCACTATGAATTGGAAAAAATAAATTATACAGAAATGTATTTGAACAGTAAATTCATTTCATACGCTATCCTTATGCATGTAAGTGCGTCGTTGTCTTGCCCTCTTTCTGCTATTCCCTCGTGAATCCCTTGAGCAGGTAAGGCAACCCTGAGAACCCCAACGGTGAGCTAGTTTAGGACGTGTGGACGTCCACTGGATAGATGGCGGACGTGACTAGCAGTTACAAGTACAAAGTCGATACAGTCACCTTGCTAGGATTCCTTTTGATTCATACACGGATGTAACCCCACGAATCCTAATTGGTCTGGACAACGCGCGACTAGGGCACGCATTCAAGAGCCGGGAAGGTAAACCATCGGAGCCAATAGCAGTTAAAACTCGTCTGGGATGGATTGTCTACGGGACATGCCCTTCCAATAATCATTACGAAAGGCATGTTAACTACCATGCAGTGCAAATATGCAAATGCAACGAAGGATCAGACGAAAACCTCCACATAGCTATGAAAAACTATTTCACTCTCGATAGCATGGGTATCCAGAAGCCTGACAAACTACTGCTTTCCGTAGAGGACCAGCGTGCCATGGACATTCTTGAAGCAGTGACAAGGTCCAAAGACGGGAGCTTTGAATCGGGTCTGCTTTGGAAGTATGATGCTGCGCGGCTACCCGACAGTAAGGCGAAGGCTCTCAGGAGATGGGAGTGTTCAGAGCGGCGAATGAAGAATGATAAATGTTTGGCAAAAGCACTCTGCACAAAAATGGCCGAGTATGTGCAGAAAGGTTATGTCAGGAAATTGACTGCAGACGACTTGAAAAACTGCCAACCACGCGAGTGGTTCTTGCCAGTGTTTCCGGTATACAACCAAAACAAACCAGGAAAACTAAGGTTGGTCTGGGACGCAGCAGCTACAGACCACGGTATCTCCTTGAATTCAGTTTTACTGAAAGGACCCGACCAGCTAAGTTCCTGTTGGTCAGTCTGCTAAGGTCAGTGTTGATCCAGTTCCGAGAGCATCGAGTTGCGGTATGTGGATACATAAAAGAAATGTTTCATCAAGTTTTAATGAAGTGTTTCAAGTTAAAGTTAATCAAGTTAAAGAAGATCAGCATTGTTTGCGATTTTACTGGAAGGAACAAGAACATGTCACCGCAAGTGGACACGATGATGGTGATGACATTTGGCGCCTGCTGCTCACCATCAACAGCCCAGTATGTCAAAAACATCAACGCGAAGAGATTCAAAGGCAAGCAGTCGATGCGATAGTGCGAAAGCATTATGTTGACGATATGCTTGCTAGCGTTGAAACGACGGAGGAAGCTATAAAGTTGGCGCAGGAAGTGAAATACATACACGCAGCCGGAGGATTTGAAATGCGCAATTGGATATCGAATTCGTCGGTGGTCTTGGCTTCCCTGCATGAAGGAGCGGCTATCGAGAAGAATCTCGGGATTGGACAAGAAAATGTGACCGAAAAGGTATTAGGCCTTTGGTGGAACACAACTATGGACTGTTTAACATTCAAGGTGTCGCCACGATACGATGACGATCTGCTATCCGGACGCCGTCGACCAACTAAGCGTGAGGTACTTCGAACACTCATGATGATGTTTGACCCGCTTTCTAATGTACCTGATAGTATTATTGCAGGAGATTTGGAGATCTTCTGTTGACTGGGACACCCCCATTGTAGAGTCACAGTTCCAGAAAAGGCTGAAAAGGCGGATGGCGGCAGTAGCCAATGTCCGGATTCCACGTTGCTATAGGGTATCTGCGTCACTAAGGAGCGGTTGCAATATTCAGCTGCATACATTCGTCGACGCGATTGAAAATGGATTTGCGGCAGTAGTATATCTCCGATTTGAGGAAGGAGATAACATAGAAATAGCGTTCGTCAGTGCAAAAACGGAAGTGGAATAAAGTGGAATAAAGAAGAGGTACTTCTGGACCGATTCAAGAGACGTTATCTGCTGGCTCAACTCCGACCACCGGTGGTATAGCCAGTTCGTAGCATTCCGAGTCAGTGAGATATTGGAAGTAACTGACAAAGATGATTGGCGATGAGCCCCAACGAAACAGAACGTCGCCGATGAAAGAACTAAATGGGCGCACCAGCCAGATTTCAGTCCTTCAAGTCTTTGGTTTAAAGGTCCAGAGTTCCTTCGACGATCCCAAACCGAATGGCCTTCCAGTCGTCAATGTGGAATAACGGATATGGAACTGCGTGCACACCTCCCAAGTAACATTTTAAGTTTTATAACGCTCTTGAAGTCCATAATTTACTCCTAAAGAGTGTTATAAAACCAGCATAAAACCAAAATGTTACTAGGGCTATTGTTACATGTCTCCACAACAGAATCAGTCGTCGATCCACAGAATTTTTCTAAGTACATATGTAACTCGAGGCAGATGATCAAAACAAAGCAGCGAACCAATGGACCATTAACGCAGCAGGAGTTAGCCAGGGCTAAAAACTTTCTTCATCGCCTCGCTCAAACTTGCGAGTACGCCGAAGAACTAGCTATCCTCGTTTGTAATCGTCAGAGTGGCTCAACGAAACCTATTCCCAAAAGCAGCACTATTGCCTATTTCTGTCCTTTTCCCGATAATTCGTCAGCGATACAGAATACCTCGCCTCAAGTCCTTGTACAACGCAATACGGTAACAATGCCAGGAATGCATGAACGACAGAGTAACTCCAATGCCACCAGCCATGAGTGATCTGCCTTCAGGACGTCTGGCCGCCTACTCTCGTCCATTTACGCATATGGGGGTGGATTATTTCGGTCCGATTATGGTAACAGTCAACCGTAAAACGGAGAAACGCTGGGTGCTAATAGCTACATGTCTAACCATTCGCGCCATCCACTTGGAAATCGCACAACTCTTACTAAGCGCAGAGCCATGACGCAGGAATCGGTACTAAGAGTCTCTTAGTACCGATTCCTGCGACATGGCTCTGCGCAACGTTATCGGCAAGAGGGGCACATCGGCGGTAATATATAGTGATCAAGGTACTAATTTTCGGGGCACTAGCAGGGAACTCAAAAATGCACTGGAAAACATAGATCACCAACGCCTGATGACTGAGTTCACTACACCTCACACCAGTTGGAGCTTCAACCCACCAGCCTCTCCTCATATGGGCGGCGCGCGGGAGCGTCTCATTCGCACAGTTGAGCAGAATCTTAGCAAACTGAATCCAAACAGCACGCTTTACCACGGGGTTCTTGAAAACGTGCTTATAGAAGTAGAAACGTGGTAAACTCAAGACCACTAACCAGTATCCCTCTTGAAGGTGATGAATCACCAGTGCTCACGCCAAACCATTTCCTGCTGGGATCATCTAACGCAGCGGTTCTCAACCTTTTAAATGAGAGGTACCCCTTCGAACGTTTGCATTAATTGAGGTAGCCCCTGTGTTTTGCTGTAAATGAAAATAAGGGTAACTGAAAATAGATCTTAACACTAACGGCATATAGCCCATAGTTAACTAACAGTTTATATCCCTAACGGCTCTCCATAAAGTGGGCTGAAATGTTTATTATTCTTTCCAATTCTCATTAAGTTTCACCATCAAGCTTCCTACATGACTATTGGAGGCTTGTGAGCCCCGCACCACTTGTAGGCTACTGTCACCACAGTAAGCTACTACGCTTCTTTAAGGAAGGCTTCCGAGCCTCTTGGAAGGAGGCTTCCGGGCTTCTTGAAAGGAGGCTTTCGGGCATCTTGAAAGGAGGCTTTCGGGCCTCTTGAAAGGAGGCTTCCGAGCCTCTTGAAAGGAGGCTTCCGGGCCTCTTGAAAGGAGGCTTCCGGGCCTCTTGAAAGGAGGCTTCCGGGCCTCTTGAAAGGAGGCCGCCGGGCCTCTTGAAAGGAGGCTTCCGGGCCTCTTGAAAGGAGGCTTCCGGGCCTCTTGAAAGGAGGCTTCCGGGCCTCTTGAAAGGAGGCTTCCGGGCCTCTTGAAGGGAGGCTTCGGGCCTCTTGAAAGGAGGCTTCCGGGCCTCTTGAAAGGAGGCTTCCGGGCCTCTTGAAAGGAGGCTTCCGGGCCTCTTGAAAGGAGGCTTCCGGGCCTCTTGAAAGGAGGCTTCCGGGCCTCTTGAAAGGAGGCTTCCGGGCCTCTTGAAAGGAGGCTTCCGGGCCTCTTGAAAGGAGGCTTCCGGGCCTCTTGAAAGGAGGCTTCCGGGCCTCTTGAAAGGAGGCTTCCGGGCCTCTTGAAAGGAGGCTTCTGGGCCTCTTGAAAAGAGTCTTCCGGGCCTCTTGAAAGGAGGCTTCCGGGCCTCTTGAAAGGAGGCTTCCAAGCCTCTTGAAAGGTGGCTTCCTGGCCTCTTGAAAGGTGGCTTCCTTGCCTCTTGAAAGGAGGCTTCCGAGCCTCTTGAAAGGAGGCTTCCGAGCCTCTTGAAAGGAGGCTTCCGAGCCTCTTGAAAGGAGGCTTCCGAGCCTCTTGAAAGGAGGCTTCCGAGCCTCTTGAAAGGAGGCCTGAGCCTCTTGAAAGGAGGCCTGGAGCCTCTTGAAAGGAGGCTTCCAGGCCTCTTGAAAGGAGGCCTGAGCCTCTTGAAAGGAGGCTTCCTGAGCCTCTTGAAAGGAGGCTTGAGCCTCTTGAAAGGAGGCTTGAGCCTCTTGAAAGGAGGCTCTGAGCCTCTTGAAGGAGGCTTCCAGGCCTCTTGAAAGGAGGCTTCCGAGCCTCTTGAAGGACGCTTCTGGCCTCTTGAAAGGAGGCTGGGCCTCTTGAAAGGAGGCTTCCGAGCCTCTTGAAAGGAGGCTTGAGCCTCTTGAAGGAGGCTGAGCCTCTTGAAAGGAGGCTTGAGCCTCTTGAAGGAGGCTTGAGCCTCTTGAAAGGAGGCTCTGAGCCTCTTGAAAGGAGGCTGAGGCCTCTTGAAAGGAGGCTTCCAGGCCTCTTGAAAGGAGGCTTGGAGCCTCTTGAAAGGAGGCCTGAGCCTCTTGAAAGGAGGCTTCTGAGGCCCTCTTGAAAGGAGGCTTCTGAGCCTCTTGAAAGGAGGCTTCAGGCCTCTTGAAAGGAGGCTTGAGCCTCTTGAAAGGAGGCTTCTGAGCCTCTTGAAAGGAGGCTTCTGAGCCTCTTGAAAGGAGGCTTCTGAGCCTCTTGAAAGGAGGCTTCTGAGCCTCTTGAAGGAGGCTTCCAGGCCTCTTGAAAGGAGGCTTCTGAGCCTCTTGAAAGGAGGCTTCTGAGCCTCTTGAAAGGAGGCTTCTGAGCCTCTTGAAAGGAGGCCTGAGCCTCTTGAAAGGAGGCTTCTGAGCCTCTTGAAGGAGGCTTCCAGGCCTCTTGAAGGAGGCCTGAGCCTCTTGAAAGGAGGCCTGAGCCTCTTGAAAGGAGGCTTGAGCCTCTTGAAAGGAGGCTTCTGAGCCTCTCTTGAAAGGAGGAGGCTGGGCCTCTTGAAAGGAGGCTGAGCCTCTTGAAAGGAGGCTTCCTGAGCCTCTTGAAAGGAGGCTTCTGAGCCTCTTGAAAGGAGGCTTCTGAGCCTCTTGAAAGGAGGCCTGAGCCTCTTGAAGGAGGCTTCCGGGCCTCTTGAAGGAGGCTTGAGCCTCTTGAAAGGAGGCTTCCTGAGCCTCTTGAAAGGAGGCTTCTGAGCCTCTTGAAAGGAGGCTTCCGGGCCTCTTGAAGGAGGCTTCCTGAGCCTCTTGAAAGGAGGCCTGAGCCTCTTGAAAGGAGGCTTCCGGGCCTCTTGAAAGGAGGCTTCTGAGCCTCTTGAAGGAGGCTTCTGAGCCTCTTGAAAGGAGGCCTGAGGCCTCTTGAAAGGAGGCCTGAGCCTCTTGAAAGGAGGCTTCTGAGCCTCTTGAAAGGAGGCTTCTGAGCCTCTTGAAAGGAGGCTTCTGAGCCTCTTGAAAGGGGAGGCTTTGAGCCTCTTGAAAGGAGGCTTCTGAGCCTCTTGAAAGGAGGCTTCTGAGCCTCTTGAAAGGAGGCTTCTGAGCCTCTTGAAAGGAGGCTTGAGCCTCTTGAAAGGAGGCTTCTGAGCCTCTTGAAAGGAGGCTTGAGCCTCTTGAAAGGAGGCTTCTGAGCCTCTTGAAGGAGGCTTCTGAGCCTCTTGAAGGAGGCTTGAGCCTCTTGAAAGGAGGCTTCCGAGGCCTCTTGAAAGGAGGCTTCTGAGCCTCTTGAAAGGAGGCTTCTGAGCCTCTTGAAAGGGAGGCTTCTGAGCCTCTTGAAAGGAGGCCTGGAGCCTCTTGAAAGGAGGCCTGAGCCTCTTGAAAGGAGGCTCTGAGCCTCTGAAAGGAGGCTTCTGAGCCTCTTGAAGGAGGCTTCTGAGCCTCTTGAAAGGAGGCCTGAGCCTCTTGAAAGGAGGCTGAGGCCTCTTGAAAGGAGGCTTCCGGGCCTCTTGAAAGGAGGCCTGAGCCTCTTGAAAGGAGGCTCTGAGCCTCTTGAAAGGAGGCTTGGGCCTCTTGAAAGGAGGCTTCCGGGCCTCTTGAAAGGAGGCTTCCGGGCCTCTTGAAAGGAGGCTTGAGCCTCTTGAAAGGAGGCTTCCAGGCCTCTTGAAAGGAGGCTCTGAGCCTCTTGAAAGGAGGCTTCTGAGCCTCTTGAAAGGAGGCTTCCAGGCCTCTTGAAGGAGGCTTCTGAGCCTCTTGAAAGGAGGCTTCTGAGCCTCTTGAAAGGAGGCTTCTGAGCCTCTTGAAAGGAGGCTTCTGAGCCTCTTGAAAGGAGGCTTCTGAGCCTCTTGAAAGGAGGCTTGGGCCTCTTGAAAGGAGGCCTGAGCCTCTTGAAGGAGGCTTCCAGAGCCTCTTGAAAGGAGGCTTCTGAGCCTCTTGAAAGGAGGCTTCCGAGCCTCTTGAAAGGAGGCTTCCAGGCCTCTTGAAAGGAGGCTTCTGAGCCTCTTGAAAGGAGGCTCTGAGCCTCTTGAAAGGAGGCTTCTGAGCCTCTTGAAAGGAGGCTTCTGAGCCTCTTGAAAGGAGGCTCTGAGCCTCTTGAAAGGAGGCCTGAGCCTCTTGAAAGGAGGCTTCCAGGCCTCTTGAAGGAGGCTTGAGGCCTCTTGAAAGGAGGCTTCTGAGCCTCTTGAAAGGAGGCTTCTGAGCCTCTTGAAAGGAGGCTTCTGAGCCTCTTGAAAGGAGGCTTCTGAGCCTCTTGAAAGGAGGCCTGAGCCTCTTGAAAGGAGGCTTCTGAGCCTCTTGAAAGGAGGCTTCCAGGCCTCTTGAAAGGAGGCTTGAGCCTCTTGAAAGGAGGCTTCCGGGCCTCTTGAAAGGAGGCCTGAGCCTCTTGAAAGGAGGCTTCCAGGCCTCTTGAAAGGAGGCTTCCGGGCCTCTTGAAGGACGCTCTGGGGCCTCTTGAAAGGAGGCTTCCGGGCCTCTTTGAAAGGAGGCTTCCGAGCCTCTTGAAAGGAGGCCTGAGCCTCTTGAAAGGAGGCTTCTGAGCCTTTTCTTGAAAGGAGGCTTCCGAGCCTCTTGAAAGGAGGCTTGAGCCTCTTGAAAGGAGGCCTGAGCCTCTTGAAAGGAGGCTTCTGAGCCTCTTGAAAGGAGGCTTGAGCCTCTTGAAAGGAGGCTTCCAGGCCTCTTGAAAGGAGGCTCTGAGCCTCTTGAAAGGAGGCTTGAGCCTCTTGGAAGAAGGCTTCCGGGCCTCTTGAAAGGAGGCTTCCGGGCCTCTTGAAAGGAGGCTTCTGGGTCTCTTGAAATGACGCTTCCAGGCCTTTTGAAAGGACGCTTCTGGGCCTCTTGAAAGGAGGCTTCCGGGCCTCTTGAAAGGAGGCTTCCGGGCCTCTTGAAAGGAGGCTTCCGGGCCTCTTGAAAGGAGGCTTCCGGGCCTCTTGAAAGGAGGCTTCCGGGCCTCTTGAAAGGAGGCTTCCGGGCCTCTTGAAAGGAGGCTTCCGGGCCTCTTGAAAGGAGGCTTCCGGGCCTCTTGAAAGGAGGCTTCCGGGCCTCTTGAAAGGAGGCTTCCGGGCCTCTTGAAAGGAGGCTTCCGGGCCTCTTGAAAGGAGGCTTCCGGGCCTCTTGAAAGGATGGATATGAAAGGATATGTTTTGATTGGAATTGTACGAAGTCCGCCATTACGCATGTTTGTCCGAGGTACCCCCTACGGCCAGCAAAGGTACCCCCAGGGGTACATGTACCCCAGGTTGAGAACCGCTGATCTAACGGTTTGATGACATGGGTACCCTTTGATGACAGTCCGGTGGTACTCCGGAATTGTTGGAAGCTTTCCCAAGTTCTGGCCATCCAGTTTTGGAAACAATGGCTTCGAGATTATCTGCCATCGATCACAAGCCGCACCAAATGGTTTAGTTCAGCAAAACCCATTGAAGTCGGTGACATCGTCGTCATCGTGGACCAGAATTTCCCGCGTAACTGTTGACCGAAGGGACGGGTGATAGCCATGAAGCTGATGGTCCGGAGCTGATGGTCAAGTAAGGTGCGCTACCGTCCAGACAGCCAGCGGTATCTACGAGCGTCCAGCAGTGAAGCTCGCCGTACTAGACGTAGGCGTCTGCAAGGATACACCTCTGGATAATCATTGGCGTATTCTGGGGGGAGTGTTGATCCCGCCACGTCCAGTGATCCGACGAGCCCCATCGTGCCCACTCCTGTGAACGCGATCGTCTAAACGTATCCACACCCAAACCGCAGATAGGGGATTGTCTGCCACACGAAAGGTCAGAAGACGAGTCTGCGGTCAGCGCATTGTATTTCATCGAAAAACAAGATAGCCTTTGTTGACAAACTGAACTACGTCCAAGGAATTATTTTCTAAACTCAAGCCAAAATATCTAATAAGAATTGTTAAAAATCTAGTTAATTGCTATCCCAAAATCAGTGAATTCTAACGCTTATTTGCAATTAGAAAACAAAGCTAACTTGCATTCCCAGGCTGTTCTTAACATAAGCTGGTGTATAGTTAAGCCCGTGGGACAATATTTGAATCCATTCACCTATCAGAGTTGAAAGACCAGCGTAGGTAACTAATAACGAGAAATCTCTCGACACGAATTGTTAAAACGGTTGCGAATTCGAATCACCAAAAGTGAGTTGTAGTATATTTGTATTAAATTGAATCACCATTAACCTTATTTATAATTCCGCAGGAATTTTGTTACTCCCTTTTATTGGAATAAAGTTAACGAAATCTACTGGTTCGTTTATCGCTCAACAGAGACACTGAAGATGGCTTCACTGTTGGGGTTGAAATACGTATCTGTCTCTTGACTCTCCTTGATTCATGCAGGAACAATTATATTAATGTACAATAATATATTTTTGACCCATCTGTCAACAAAGAAAAGAACACAAATATGATTGATGCCGATTGTACCACCCATTGCCGTCCCTGTTACCCAACTACTTCTTTACTTACCTGGTATAAAGTCCACCTAACTAGCGCGTCAGTCGAGAGGCGTTAAGCATGGAGGGTCTAGGTTCAACACTCGTCTATAGCTGATTTTTTTTGGAAGGTTGTTGAGGTTGTAAAAAATAGATTCAATGTAGACACAAACACATATTTTTCTTCTCCTTCAATGGCTCTCCATTCCAACTGACACTTGGCCTGCTTTTCAACTTAGCATTTCCTCAGTTATTAATTAAAAGCTTTTCTATGCCGGCCATTGCATGAGTATGTATCTTGTGTGGCAATTACAATGGATACACTATCCCCAGGAAGTCGATAATGTTTCCCACCCGAAAACATCCTAGACCGGACCTAGAATCGCACTCGCGTTGTCCGGATTGGCAATCCTACGCCTTTGCTCGTAAGGCTACTGGAGACCCTGGACACAAAAACATGCCTAGTCCTTATTCTCTCGTGACCGGGGCTTAGGTTTGACTTAATACAATCTGCGCATTTGACAAACTGTACGTGGAATTAAAGCAAGCTTGTAATAACATATTGCACTCTTTGGTTGGGTGTATGAATTAAATTTATAATGCGTAGTCTAGTTGGTTTGTGATTTTCCAGGCGGGTATGAATCGGAAGCCGGGTGGGCACACTTTAATGCAAACAAGGCTTCACCAGAACGATCCAACAAGCAGTCATTCTCCTGTCGTCTTCAGTCGGAGGCTAAGCACCACAACGTGGAATGTGCACTTATAATTTTCTTTCAGCACACCGTCCCCCTTGTCTGCAGGCATTATTATGCTGCTTTTGCATTGTTCCTTTGACGGAGAACTTTTCGTTAATGACGTGCTCTTTTCCAGTGCTCCAACTCTCTGAAAGGCAAGAATGATGAAAATTTCTTTGGAATCTTACTTGGGTGGAGTCTTGCGATCGACAGCTCGATTCCGAGACGTTTTTATTTTCCTTGGTGTGCGGATAGGTTCAGTGCTGATGGTATCCATAGGCGTTGATAGATTGAGTATGAGGATGTAAATAATAATCATAGCATTGCATTGCAATAATAATAGCAATAATGATTAATTATGAACAACAACACAACATATAAACAATAATTAATTGGTTTTCTGGTTCTGATGATGCCACACACTCAACTCTATTCCAGTAGACGATCATCCTTAATGCTTCCTATCTATGCCAATGGATGATGCCTTTGTTCAATAGAAAACTGAGCTGATAAGAAATATTTTATACTAAAAAAATGGGCCGGAGAATAACCCAGCATGGATTTACCCAAGAATGGATTTAATACATGCCGTGAAGGTACCTTCTTCGAACAATACCAACATATGCATTCAATATTTTCAGGGTAGCTTTCTCAGTCCACCGCCCCGACGACACACTTTTCGAATTTTCATTTCATCACCACTCGATCCAATTCCCCTCTCCACAAACGCTAAATTCCTAATGGCTGGAAAAATCTCATTACTTGTGGTTCGCTGGCTAAGTCGGGTGCTTCCTCACCCGGGACGTTATGGCCGATTGCGATGATAGGTCGGATGAAGTATTGGGATTGGCTCCGTTCGAGAAAAAAAAAATAATCGGAATCTGCGTGTGGCTTTTCTTGCTCTGGAGATAATTTCTTTCCGCTGTTGATGGGGGCGTTTGGAATGTCGAGTGGTTGGAGGGAGTACACTTACGTACGCACCCCAAGGCGGGCACAACGCAAGTGTGAAGTAGAAGATGCTCATCACTGAAAACCGCTCCATTTATATGGCAGGAAATCGATTGAGTACGTGTGAAAGGGTTTTGATTGGAAACTGGAAGCCATAAGCGCTTGAGCTGATGCCCATTTGAACGCCTTCGAGTGAATCGAAATTGATTGAGAAATTTAAGGAGCAGAACAGGATTATTATTTTTGTCTTTATTGGGAAGACTTTCAGTGTAACACTGGTTCGGTTTTGCGACAAAAAAAAAATTTTTTACCCTCAGCCCTCAGTACTCGACAAAAATCCTCCGATTTCCAGGAAAATAGATCTGATGATGATGGTACCGCTAAACACGACAAATAAATTTTCGAATCTAGAAAAAAAAACAAAATTTCGAAAGATTTCAGAGGAAACTCTCGTTATTTCAAGTAAAATTTTTTTTTCGAAATTCGTAGAGCTTTTCTCAGAATTTGGAGAATTTCTTTCGAAACTCGAAATTCGGAGAATTTCTTTCGAAATTCGGAGAATTTCTTTCGAAATTCGGAGAATTTCTTTCGAAATTCGGAGAATTTCTTCCGAAATTCGGAGAATTTCTTCCGAAATTCGGAGAATTTCTTTCGAAATTCGGAGAATTTCTTTCGAAATTCGGAGAATTTCTTTCGAAATTCGGAGAATTTCTTTCGAAATTCGGAGAATTTCTTTCGAAATTCGGAGAATTTCTTTCGGAGAATTTCTTTCGGAGAATCTTTTCGGAGAATTTCTTTCGAAATTCGGAGAATTTCTTTCGAAATTCGGAGAATTTCTTTCGAAATTCGGAGAATTTCTTTCGAAATTCGGAGAATTTCTTTCGAAATTCGGAGAATTTCTTTCGAAATTCGGAGAATTTCTTTCGAAATTCGGAGAATTTCTTTCGAAATTCGGAGAATTTCTTTCGAAATTCGGAGAATTTCTTTCGAAATTCGGAGAATTTCTTTCGAAATTCGGAGAATTTCTTTCGAAATTCGGAGAATTTCTTTCGAAATTCGGAGAATTTCTTTCGAAATTCGGAAAATTTCTTTAGAAATTCGGAGAATTTCTTTCGAAATTCGAGGAATTTCTTTCGAAATTCGCGGAATTTCTTTCGAAATTCGAGGAATTTCTTTCGAAATTCGAGGAATTTCTTTCGAAATTCGAGGAATTTCTTTCGAAATTCGAGGAATTTCTTTCGAAATTCGAGGAATTTCTTTCGAAATTCGAAGAATTTCTTTCGAAATTCGAAAAATTTCTTTCGAAATTTGAAGAATTTCTTTCGAAATTCGAAGAATTTCTTTCGAAATTCGAAGAATTTCTTTCGAAATTCGAAGAATTTCTTTCGAAATTCGAAGAATTTCTTTCGAAATTCGAAGAATTTCTTTCGAAATCGAAGAATTTCTTTCGAAATTCGAAGAATTTCTTTCGAAATCGAAGAATTTCTTTCGAAATTCGAAGAATTTCTTTCGAAATTGAAGAATTTCTTTCGAAATTCGAAGAATTTCTTTCGAAATCGAAGAATTTCTTTCGAAATTCGAAGAATTTCTTTCGAAATTCGAAGAATTTCTTTCGAAATTCGAAGAATTTCTTTCGAAATTCGAAGAATTTCTTTCGAAATTCGAAGAATTTCTTTCGAAATTCGAAGAATTTCTTTCGAAATTCGAAGAATTTCTTTCGAAATTCGAAGAATTTCTTTCGAAATTCGAAGAATTTCTTTCGAAATTCGAAGAATTTCTTTCGAAATTCGAAGAATTTCTTTCGAAATTCGAAGAATTTCTTTCGAAATTCGAAGAATTTCTTTCGAAATTCGAAGAATTTCTTTCGAAAGAAGAATTTCTTTCGAAAGAAGTATTTCTTATCGAAGAATTTCTTTCGAAATTCGAAGAATTTCTTTCGAAATTCGAAGAATTTCTTTCGAAATTCGAAGAATTTCTTTCGAAATTCGAAGAATTTCTTTCGAAATTCGAAGAATTTCTTTCGAAATTCGAAGAATTTCTTTCGAAATTCGAAGAATTTCTTTCGAAATTCGAAGAATTTCTTTCGAAATTCGAAGAATTTCTTTCGAAATTCGAAGAATTTCTTTCGAAATTCGAAGAATTTCTTTCGAAATTCGAAGAATTTCTTTCGAAATTCGAAGAATTTCTTTCGAAATTCGAAGAATTTCTTTCGAAATTCGAAGAATTTCTTTCGAAATTCGAAGAATTTCTTTCGAATCGAAGAATTTCTTTCGAAATTCGAAGAATTTCTTTCGAAATTCGAAGAATTTCTTTCGAAATTCGAAGAATTTCTTTCGAAATTCGAAGAATTTCTTTCGAAATTAGAAGAATTTCTTTCGAAATCGAAATTTCTTTCGAAAGTCGAAGAATTTCTTTCGAAATTCGAAGAATTTCTTTCGAAATTCGAAGAATTTCTTTCGAAATTCGAAGAATTTCTTTCGAAATTCGAAGAATTTCTTTCGAAATTCGAAGAATTTCTTTCGAAATTCGAAGAATTTCTTTCGAAATTCGAAGAATTTCTTTCGAAATTCGAAGAATTTCTTTCGAAATTCGAAGAATTTCTTTCGAAATTCGAAGAATTTCTTTCGAAATTCGAAGAATTTCTTTCGAAATTCGAAGAATTTCTTTCGAAATTCGAAGAATTTCTTTCGAAATTCGAAGAATTTCTTTCGAAATTCGAAGAATTTCTTTCGAAATTCGAAATTCGAAGAATTTCTTTCGAAATTCGAGGAATTTCTTTCGAAATTCGAGGAATTTCTTTCGAAATTCGAAGAATTTCTATTCGAAATTCGAGGAATTTCTTTCGAAATCGTAGAATTTCTTTCGAAATTCGTAGAATTTCTTTCGAAATTCGTAGAATTTCTTTCGAAATTCGTAAATTTCTTTCGAAATTCGTAGAATTTCTTTCGAAATTCGTAGAATTTCTTTCGAAATTCGTAGAATTTCTTTCGAAATCGTAAATTTCTTTCGAAATTCGTAAATTTCTTTCGAAATTCGTAGAATTTCTTTCGAAATCGTAAATTTCTTTCGAAATTCGTAGAATTTCTTTCGAAATTCGTAAATTTCTTTCGAAATCGTAGAAATTTCTTTCGAAATTCGTAGAATTTCTTTCGAAATTCGTAAATTTCTTTCGAAATCGTAAATTTCTTTCGAAATTCGTAGAATTTCTTTCGAAGTCGTAAATTTCTTTCGAAATTCGTAGAATTTCTTTCGAAATTCGTAAATTTCTTTCGAATTCGTAAGAATTTCTTTCGAAATTCGTAAATTTCTTTCGAAATTCGTGAATTTCTTTCGAAATTCGTAAGAATTTCTTTCGAAATCGTAAATTTCTTTCGAAGTCGTAAATTTCTTTCGAAATTCGTAAATTTCTTTCGAAATCGTAAATTTCTTTTCGAAATTCGAAATTTCTTTCGAATTCGAAAGAAATTTCTTTCGGAAAGAAATTTACGATTTCGAAAAGAAATTTCTTTCGAAAGAAATTTCTTTCGAAAGAAATTTCTTTCGAAAGAAATTTCTTTCGAAAGAAATTTACGAATTTCGAAAGAAATTTCTTTCGAAAGAAATTTCTACGAATTTCGAAAGAAATTTACGAATTTCGAAAGAAATTTCTTTCGAAAGAAATTCTACGAATTTCGAAAGAAATTTACGAATTTCGAAAGAAATTTCTTTCGAAAGAAATTCTACGAATTTCGAAGAGAAATTCTACGAATTTCGAAGAAATTTACGAATTTCGAAAGAAATTCTACGAATTTCGAAAGAAATTTACGAATTTCGAAAGAAATTCTACGAATTTCGAAAGAAATTCTACGAATTTCGAAAGAAATTCTACGAATTTCGAAAGAAATTCTACGAATTTCGAAAGAAATTTACGAATTTCGAAAGAAATTTACGAATTTCGAAAGAAATTCTACGAATTTCGAAAGAAATTTACGAATTTCGAAAGAAATTCTACGAATTTCGAAAGAAATTCTACGAATTTCGAAAGAAATTTACGAATTTCGAAAGAAATTCTACGAATTTCGAAAGAAATTCTACGAATTTCGAAAGAAATTTACGAATTTCGAAAGAAATTTACGAATTTCGAAAGAAATTCTACGAATTTCGAAAGAAATTTACGAATTTCGAAAGAAATTCTACGAATCGAAAGAAATTTACGAATTTCGAAAGAAATTCTTCGAATTTCGAAAGAAATTTTCGAATTTCGAAAGAAATCTTCGAATTTCGAAAGAAATTCTTCGAATTTCGAAAGAAATTTTCGAATTTCGAAAGAAATTCTTCGAATTTCGAAAGAAATTCGAATTTCGAAAGAATTCTTCGTAGAAAGAAATCCTTCGAATTTCGTAGAAATTGCAGAATTTCTTCGAAATTCAGAATTTCTTTCGAAATTCGTAGAATTTCTTTCGAAAATTGTAGAATTTCGTTCGAAATTCGTAGAATTTCTTTCGAAAGTCGTAGAATTTCTGTAGAAATTCGTAGAATTTCTTTCGAAATTCGAAGAATTTCTTTCGAAATTCGTAGAATTTCTTTCGAAATTCGTAGAATTTCTTTCGAATGTCGTAGAATTTCTTTCGAAATTCGTAGAATTTCTTTCGAAATCGTAGACTTTCTTTCGAAATTCGTAGAATTTCTTTCGAAATTCGTAGAATTTCTTTCGAAATTCGTAGAATTTCTTTCGAAATTCGTAGAATTTCTTTCGAAATTCGTAGAATTTCTTTCGAAATTCGTAGAATTTCTTTCGAAATTCGTAGAATTTCTTTCGAAATTCGTAGAATTTCTTTCGAAATTCGTAGAATTTCTTTCTTGTTCTGTCTTTCGAAATTCTGAGATTTGTTTTCGAAACTCGGAGAATTTCTTCCGAAATTCGGATAAAATTCATAATTTGTTGAATTATTTCGAAATTCGGAGTATATTAGAGATTTTTTCTCAAAATTCGGAAATTTTTTTTTTTTCAAGATTCGAACCTTTTTCAAAATTTTGAGAGTTTTTTTAAAATTCGACGATTTTTTATGAATTCTGGAGAATCTTTTTCTAGAATCGGAGAATATCAATTTTCGATTTTCGAACGAATTTCTTCGAAGTTCGAAAGATTTTATTTTAATTTCAAAAGAAATTCTTTGAATTCCGAAAGAAATTCTTTGAATTCGGAAAGAAACTTCAAAATCCTCCAATTTTAGACTGAAATTCTCCGAATTTCTAAATTGTTTTAGTTTCGTTAGTGTTCGCGTGGCAATAAATTGGATCGCTTTTCCCTTGTGTTATGTCTATTAGTCTTTTTATCCAACTCGGCAAGATTTTATCAATGCTGTTAGAATTTGGCAATAGTGGAACTATGGTTTGTACAATCATTTATATTCCTAATAGCTAGTAATGCCACCAAATCCGCAAACTTTTCATCCACATGAAATTGTACATCATATGTACAGTTAAGGATTAGAAAAAAGACATTAAAGCATCATATCAGATCGCCTTCTCTTCTCTCCACAAAATGTCCATTATCGCAATAACACCCCATAAACTTATGATGCTCCGGACCAAAGCAAATTGTTATTGTTTGAGCCGAAGGAACGCTTATACTCAAGCAGCTTGCCGACAGTAAACACCTTAATAAACCCTATTGTACACAAATCGCAACAGCACTGCCGGCGGTCGTCCGAGGAAACCAAAACCGGACAGGTAGAAACTCTGAACTCTAATTAAACCAAATTAATATCCCCTCAGCAAATGTAGAAAATCCGTCTAGCCTTCGGGCTTGAGCATGAGAAGGTTTGGATGCCAAATCTGAGAACCCGACACCCGACAGGGCAGTTCCTTTTGCTGATAGACAGGAACTACCTGCTCTCGTCGTGGGCTAACTTCGAAAGGTCAGCGTCGTTCGGAGCAGGCACTAAAATAGAAGTTATATGTGAACAACAGTAGCAATGGGGAATGTTTTGAGTGGGGCGCGTGTTAAAACAAAAGTTGGCACAGCTCTAATCAGTGCTGCTACGAAGCCAGGGATTACAAGTTCTCGAACTCTGTGTCGGCATGGGAAAAAATAACAATAGAATTTGTGTTTGCTCGACTAGGACGGGGGGGATATAATCCTTTACACCCTTACCATCACCCGTTTGTTGAATATTTTTGGACAGTTGAGCTTCGTCGAGTGGAGAAAGGGTTGGCAGATTCGTTTCGTTTTGTCGTTACTTTGTGTAAGTTATTGCCGACTTTATCTGCGTTGTGGAGTGAAATGGTGTTTTCACATAATGGAAAAAAATGCCAGGAACTTAATTAACTTAGAAAGAATGATTCTAATAGGAATGTGGACAACTTTATGGCATATTTGCATTGAGCGACTGATATCATTATACAGAAAAGCAATTTGTTAAAAAATATACACCAGAGCTCACGCACGAAAAGTAAATTCCTTTGCACGATTCATGCGATGCTGGCGCGCGTTTTATTTAAAGATTGAAATAACGTGGAAAACGATACAGAAGCTGCCCTAATTTCACACCACATTCAACGAGGATCATCATTACCCATAGGTATCTAACTGATATCCTGATTCTCTATACGTAACTATAAGGTCATAGGGTTTGAATGTGCAATGTGTGGTGCCAGCCAGATACGGTCATCGGAAACGATATTCACAAATGTACCGACTGTCCTATTTGGGCAAATTAATTCCACAAATCCTAACCGAGCGGGATACACCGAATCCAACACGCCCGTATGCAAATGCTTGGAACTGATGCTGATGTTGATAGGGCGATTACTAACCGGAATATGATTTCAATGGCAGTGGCAATGTTCAGTTGCTCACAAATGGTGGAGGATTCCAAGCTTGAAATGACTCTTAGAGTGGTTTATCAGATCAGTGGGAATATGGTGAGTGTTTAGGTTATACGATTTACGGTTTGTGATTCAATCGTGAGGCAGATATTGTTTGATGTTGAAAATAATTTTATGAACTACCTTATTCTGAATCGGTTTTCCAAATGGTTCTGACTTTCCACCTTCATACAAAAGCCTGTCCACGTTAAATTTCGGACACTGAGAAAATGTTTAATTGATTTCTAGCTATTTATCACTTTGGACAAGTATGAAAAGACATTGAAAGAATCTTATAAAGCGAGAGATTCAGCTGTGATGTAAATTGAGCTTCTCACTGGTTTGTGAAAATTTCATAAAATCGGATTGTTTGATGGAAATTTAACGTGGACAGGCTTTATCCATAATAGCTTGACCTATTGGCATATTGCGTCGTTAAACTCTTTAGCAATCTTGAGGATGAATCCTTGTTGATGATTGGCTTTTTCTACTACATAAGAGTAATGCAGCTTAAATGTTAGTTGGTAATCCAACAACACTCCAAGATCCTTCAGTTTATCCACACGTTCAATTTGTTGACCATTTATGCTGTAATTATATAATATCGGAGACTTCCGTCGACGATATGAGATAACGCAACATTTGGAAACGCAAACTTGAAGGTAGTTCATGAGACACCAACGTGCGAAGATATCCAAAAGCTTTTGAAGTTCCCTACAAACTGTGTCACTTCGTACGATGAGGAAGATTTTCAAATCGTCAGCGTAAATTAGTAAACCACCGTGCGTCGGCCAGGAGAATACTAACGTCGTTAAAGAATAACGTAAACAGTAGAGGTCCTAAATTGCTTCCTTGTGGCACTCCAGAGCCAGGCGTAAAGGAAAGTGATTCGGTTGCACCAATTTTTACGCATAGACATCTATCTTTAAGATACGACTGTAGCCAATTGCAAACTCTTTCCGTAAACCCGAGACGACGTAGTTTAGCCAACAGGATTCCATGATGCACTGTGTCAAATGCAGCCTTGATATCGGTGTATATTGCGTCTACTTGTGCGCCACTGTCTATGGCACTGATGCAGGTTGATGTAAAGTCACAAAGGTTACTTTCCACAGATCGCCTAGGATAAAAGCCGTGTTGTGCTTTACTGATGTAAGTGCGACACGATCCAAACATAACATCATTCACAATTGTTTCCAAGCATTTTGAACCAGCTGAAAGTGAAGTAATCCCACGATAGTTAGCAACGGATAGTTTGCCTGCGGAATATTGGTCGAGGAAAGCAGATTGATTCCGTGTACACCGATCTGAAAGCTGCTTTTGATCGTGTAAGCCACACGATTCTTTTAGCAAAACTCGAAAAATTGGGCTTTTCTTCTCGGCTTGTTTGTTGGTTCAGATCCTACCTGTGTGATAGAAAACTGGCTGTAAAAATAGGCTCATCTGTTTCGGATTGGTTCACAAACGGGTCTGGTGTACCACAGGGAAGCAATCTTGGGCCGTTGCTTTTCTCCCTCTTTTTCAACGATGTAGTCATGTACATTGGTGAAGGCTACTGCATTTTATATGCTGACGACATGAAAATATATGTTGTAATCCATCGCAAGAAGTGCCCGATCATATACAACTACGTAATCGGTGATGAACCGCTAAACCGTGCTTTTCCTGTTCGAGATCTTGGAGTTGTTCTGGATGCCGAGCTGACGTTCAAAGAACACCAAGAAGAAGTAATCAAGCGAGCTCGTCGTCAACTTGGATTTGTGTCTAAAATCACTAAAGAATTTCGTGACCCATATACGTTGTAAGGGTATGCGATAACACACTTTTTCCTAACGAAACGAAACGAAACGAAATTTAAAATGTCTATGTTGATTCGGATCGAAACGAAACGAAATAAAGATTTCTTTCGAGACTTCGAAACGATACGAAATCAAAGTTCATTTAATTCGAAATATTTCGAAACGAAACGAAATTTAATTTTTTTTCCGCGGAACTTTTATAAAATTGGTTTTACATTATGTACGCAATTCTGATTTCACTTTTTCGAAGTCGAATAACTGTTTTGCGACCAAAAGAGTTACAATAACATACAATAACAAAGAGTAGGGGAAGGGGGGGGGCAATATGCCCTAGCTAAAAAGTGGTGATATTTTGTTGCCGGAAAACTCATGAGGCAAAACGCTTTTCAGCTGGCGGCTCCTAGGGAACAAAGTACCACGCGTCGGCGAATCAGCATTCTAGTATGGATAGTCCGTGGAGACGCAAGTACTTTTTAGGTTATTGCCACTAGGGCGTTATGCCTCGCCAAAATGTTAGATGTTTCTTCAAAATGTGGAAATTTTCGGTTTTTCCGACCTTCCCATGCACTATTTTGAAACTTTCTGCGCCTATCCTACATAATTTTAGATCTAGTTTTGTTACGGACATATTAATGACGGTAAATATGAGGGAAACTACAAAAGGCGTTTTGCATGGGGGGGCGTTTTGGGGCCTCTTCCCCTAACAATACTTCAGCATTTGTGCCGCTTCCAAAGGAATTCATCGTGGAGCGCGAGGTGGAGCGTTTGCTCCCGAATCTAATCAATTTTATATCAGTGTTACATCAGTAGGTATATAAAAATATTTTTTTTAACTCTTTATTAAAGTGTTTTTTTAATTTTAAAATTAAGTTCAACACATTGCTGAAAGGGAACTTGAGGAGTTCCCTTTGCGGGCCAACCTTGGGTCCCGCCGATGGTAGTATAGCAGAGCTATGTTGAAAGGAGGGCCGGCCGGTGAGGCCGCCCTGCGTGCCAACCAAGGGCATCGCCAGTTGGAGTAATGATTTTACTTAACTTAACTAATTCTAGCACTTTAAAAATTCAACGTAAAAATGCAGTAGAAAAAACAAAAAACACAGTTAAGGGCAATTAAGAATTAAAATGGTGACACACTACATAAAACAAGTTAAAAACGGGTGTTCCGATGTGCCTAAGTCTTAGGTGTAGGCCAGATCTGTGTGGCGTTTGCTCTGCATTCCTACGAGTCCTGTAGTCCAGGGATTTCTGCTGCCTGTTGTAGTTTAGCAGTCTCAAGATGTCCTGCTGTGGTTTTGCGATGCGCTGTTCTCCGGTGGTGACTTTGCTTCCGAGGGACTGAAGTAATGGTGAGGCCCTAATCCAGTAACCTCCTCGTCTAAATTGCCAATTTTAGACAGAAAACCTTTTAATTTTTCGACCTTTCTTACGTGTAAAGGTTCAGAACGCCACCTGGTGGTTGCGGCGATATTCGGAATCCGAAAAATTCGGAGGGAGCCTGAAAAAATGCTCGATGATTTTTTATCAAGATCCTTCGGTGAAGGAAAAGAAAAATTCGATTGCGGATTGGCATATGGTTTGACGAGGTATGGCTGTAGAAGTGGTAGGTCGATGCCCCATCAGCCGAATCGGAATGGCGATCGCTGGGGGGGGTGGGACTTACATTTAGGAAATGCCCGTTCGCCTGATGTGGAGGGCCTCATTCTCGACGCATGACGCTATGGGGTTGTCAGGGTCCTAAACTTCGTGCAAAAGTCGGGCGTCCTTCAGGAAGCAGAAAATGGCCGCCATAGCAGCTTCATCATCCGCCAGTGCGTCCCTGATACCCCCCGGTATACCGTATAGACTTCGGGGGTAGTCGTATTTGGGACACCGACAGATAAAGTGCTCCACGCTATTTTTGGTGTCGCAGAGATCACAACGGGACCGGAAGGGACCCCCACCACCAAAATTGTGGGAGACCCTTGTGTGACCAGTCCGGAGCCTTGAGATAACCTGCTGCTCTTTCTGGGTGGCTGAGTCTTTCCAGGACATGGTGTTTCCCTTGATTTTTCTGAGAAAGAGCCCCGTGTTGTTGTTCCATATCCGAGCCCAGTCCTGGCCGACGACGCTCTTGGTCCATTTCTTAACATCGGTCAGTGGGACGGAACGGGTATATTGTGGACCTTCGTGACCGATGCTCGCCAGGGCGTCGGCCTCAGTATTCCCCCTAATGCCGCAATGGCCGGGGATCCAGGCAAAGGTGGTGCCGGGGATCATTCCAGCTAGTGTTCCCTGGATCCAGGGATGCTTGGGAGTTTCGCTTTAAAGGGCAGAAACCACGCTCGCAGAGTCCGTAAGGACCACAATCGGTTTGTCCGCTGGGTAAGTAGCCGCAACGAAGACGGCGACAGCTTCAGCGGAAAAGATGTTGCATGGCCATGGCAGACTTTCCGACATGGTTAGGTTGGGTCCATGGACTCCGAAGCCGACTCCTCGGCTAGATACGGAACCGTCGGTATAGCGGACCTTCGTTTAATAATCATCTACAACACGATCGATTCCGCACTAAATAATTTTGTGGTCTTCGATGCAGACATAAGTTTTATCACTTCACGATCTCCCACACTAGCTGGCGTGATCAGCATCAACACGATCGATTGCACACTGGTCAAACAAATTTCTGCTAAGCGAGGTAGATTTTTTTTTTCACTTCGCTTTCTCCTGGACTAGCTGCCGTCCCATGACCAGCATCCACACGATCGTTTCCGCATTCACATAGAAGAAAACTACATATGAATTTGTCGACTAAGAATGGGGTTATGTAGTAAGCGTTTCTAGAAATATTGTATAACCTACACACTTAAAATAAATCGCAGATTTCTGTGAAATTTCACCGAAATCTCAACAGCAGAACTGTTCGGTAAAAATTTTACAGATTTTTTGGTGGTTTTGACAGTTGAACAAAGGAAAATAGCGCAGAAAATCGGTGAAATAATTACCGAACAAATCTGCTGTTGAGATTTCGGTGAATTGAAGCAAAATTCACCGAAATCTGTGAAATGATTTAAGTGTGTAAAGTTTTGAAAACAACTTAACGATTTTGTTCAGCGGCGCAGCCAAAAATTTTGATAATATAAAGTATGGTTTAAGTTTAAATTTGTTTCGAAATTCCGCGGAATTCCGTTAAATTTCGTTAGAAGCTAGTTTTTTTATCGAAATTTTTGTAATTTTACGAAACGAAACGAAATCAAGAAATCAGATTTCGCCATGCTCAAATTCCGCGAAATTCCGCGGAATTTCGTTTCGAACCACCTGAAACGAAATTTTTCGAAATACCGCATATGCTTAATACGTTGAAGTCATTATACGTTGCGTTGGTCCGTCCTATCCTGGAAACAGCTTCGTTGGTATGGGATCCGTATCAAGCAACAATGATCGAAAGATTTGAATCGGTGCAACGAAAATTCATAAGATTCGTCCTACGTTTTCTGCCCTGGAATGACCCATCACACCTTCCACCGTATGCAGCCAGATGTCAATTGATTGGCATCGAAACTCTAAGGGTCTGTCTCATTTGGAGAATTAAACTTAAAAGTGACAGTTCGAAAATTAAAAAATCACCCCGGTATAAGAATGGCTGGTGCTACCCAGCAATTCCAATAGGACATCGATGGAAAATGATTCGATATCTGTCAAAAGTAATCTTGCTCTGCGAGCAGGGTTATTTGATAATTATTGAAATGTCACTTTTAAGTTTAATTTCAGTTTAATTATCCAATTGAGACAGACCGACAACGTAGGAGAAACGCGAAAGCGATTTTTGTTGTCAAAGTTCTGGTTGGAGAAGCGGATGCCCCCAATATTTTGGCGCTAATGGACATCAATGTGCCTGCGTATACATTCCGTTCTAGTGCTTTCTTCCGTTTGCCTCGACGACACCATTTTTTTTTTTTTTTTTTATCTTTATTTTTGAGATTTTCAGCCCGCGGCACGACGACACCATTACTACGACCTGAATGAACCAATTCGATCAATGATGATCGTATTCAACGAAACGTATTCCAATTTTGACTTCGATTGACAAAGTGATCGTAGAATTTAGGTTTTTAGAGTTAAGATTCATTAAGACAAACATACAATGTCGGATGATCATTATAACAACAATAAACAATAAACAATAAACATTTGACTTGTCACCTTTTTTGAAAACTGGCCGTATATGACACGTTTTCCAAACAGTCGGGAACTTTTGCTGTTGCAAAGATTGGTTGAAAATGTACAGTAGAGGTTCCGCTAGTACGGGCACACATTTCTTGAATATGCACGATGGGATACCATCTGGTCCTGGACAAAACGACAACTTAAGCTTTTTAAGCGCCAACTCGATCATCAGTGGAGTCACTTGGAAAATGTCTAGATCAATCAAATCACGTGGTACTGTATGGATTGCTACATTCGTTTCTTCGGCGGTAAGAATATTATTCATGAAAACGCTAGGGAACTGCTTTGCAAATAGCGCGCACTTTTCATCCAAATTATTAGCCAAGCCGTCACCTAGATACATCGATGTAGGGAGACCATTTTCCTGTCGTTTAGAATTGACAAAAGACCAACATTTTTTCGGATTTCTGCGAAGATCGTCTTGTTTTCGCCTCACATACTGTTTGTAAAGAAAACGGTTATATCCACGATATATGCGACTCGCTTAATCAAATTGTTGTTTCGAGAAATAGCATCTTTGACGACAGTACTGCTGCAGCATCTTGAAACGACGACGTCGTAATGCACGAAGCCGCAAGTTGTCCCAAGCTGGTTTCTTAGGAGGTCGGATGAGTGGGGTGGGACAGTCTGGGCAATGCAATTGCGCAAAATAGTATTGAATGCAGAAACAGCAGAATCCACGTCAGTACTTCGCGTCACTTCGATCCAATCAGTATTCGATAGCAGACCGCACATTGTGTCAAAATCACCTCGGCAAAAATCGCTGGAATGGACTGGAATGTTACGCAGAAATCGAGTGGTGGATGGAAGCGGTCGATAGGGACAACCTCCTCCGCAGCTAGAGATGTGAATTTATTGGTAGTTTCAGAGTCGCTGCTAAATACAAGGTCCAATATGCGTTCATTGCAATTCCTGATCATATTTCGTTGATGTAATGCCGTGAAATGCCATGTTGTCGAGCATAATCTGGCTGGCCATGGAGATATGTGACTGCAAAGCATCGACGAATGCGTGGTCACTATACGCTTGCTCCCATAATAAACGTGGTTGATTGAAATCTCCGAAAAGCACCATGGAGTCTGAATCCTTCCGTAAGTTACAGATCTCAGATGCAGCGTCGATGTAAACTGCATAAAGCGCCAACGAATAGATCAATTGCCCGAACAGACATTTTAACCCACAGCTGATCGATATTCGCACCGTTGCGAAGAGTAACGAGTGATGACCCGATTTTTTTGCTTACCGCTATCAAAACACCACCTCCACGTCGGCGAGAGCTATTGGTAACACAACGATCGACACGGAACACTGCATAGTTGCTGCAAAACAACTGCGACGATTGTATACAATCGTCCAGCCATGTTTCCGTGAAAACGTAGATATCATACTCCAACTCAGATGTAGACAGGAAGACATCATCTACTTTCGTCCTTAAGCCTCGAACAATAAAACCGCAAATCAGATAAACTGTCCGTGATTACCGAAGGGACCGGTCTAGAGAGTGCTTTCACAATAGGTCCGAGCGAGCTGGAACTGGAAGGTATGTCAGGCAGGGATGAGCTACTGCAAAACGAATACTTGCCTGATATCACAGGCTGGAAGACCCCTTTACTGACCTCGATCACAGGACCAGGACGATTGTGATGACTTAGAACTGCTTCTTGCACGACTGGGCGCCGGGGCTTCCAATATGCTGTATACTGTGCGTCCTGGTGATGAATTACTATAATCCGATTGCCGTTTGTCGAAACGATGTAATGGAGTGCAATATATTTCGCTGGAACATGGGGAGGAATTAGGCAGGAAAACGGTTCTATCACACGCATACTTGCCTGGGGGATGCCGTCGGGAGATCCCATCACAAACCTCGACCACAGGGCCAGGACGACTTTGACGACAGGAACAAGCGGCAGACAGCGCGACTGGGTCGAGTAGATTAGGATCTCCCTCAGAGCTGTAGGCAATGCGTCCTGGTAAAGATGTATTGTAGAGGGTAGGAAGATTATTTAGCGATGTCATTGATGAGTCTGGAGTTCCATTGGAGAAGCCTGCGTTGTACCAGAATCTTTCGGTGGAGCAACGTGATCCATGTTGATTTTCACAATTTGTGGCAAGTTTTTTGGACGATCTTCGAATTCCCTGAAGTACACATTTTCAGGCCACGATTCAGCGCTTAGAGCGATTTCAGTCAATGATCTAGAGAGCCCAACTTTGAACGAAACGAACCGCATGGTTGATATATCCTTGCCTCTTGACACTAGCTTCACCACTAGAGAGTCTAGTAGAGTCTTGTAATCTTGGATGACTATACCAATAATGGGATGCATTTCAGATTAAGATACAAGCATTGAAAGATTCATTTTATCACTTCTAATTTAACTCTCAGCTGAACCTGCTGCGAACGATACGACAGAAGGATTTTTGGACACCTCTCTAGGAAACACCACTTTTTTCTAGGAGAATGCTTTAAGCTGCGGATTTTAATTTTTCATTAATTTTGAAATTAGTTTACATAGACAGACAAACTAAAATTAGGATTATTAACGTGAGTAAAGTACACTAGACCACAACCCATTTGCAAGATTTTTGGATTGAGAAATTATGAATGTCTCCCACACGTCACTACGTAACTCCGAGAAGCAATAATATTGTTTCTCGGTTTTCCAAATTAAAAAATTAAACAAGAGAAGGATATTTGTTAGTGTAAGTTTATATGAATTAATAATCCACTGTGTCTCTATGGGGGAATATTATTTTATTAAAATCAGTATTGATGTGATGATATATTGTATGTAGTTGTATTTAATTCTTGATATATGAATATGCACATTATAGTGGCAACATTGTTATTCAAAGCTAGGGGACATTTTGTATGAGTGTAGTGTAGTGTTTAATATGCTTGACAGTTTTGTCGGAGTGCATTTTGCTAGAGAGGGATGTACACAGACCTTTCGTGACGAACGTACGTAGAAAGAAGAGAGGGAAAATATTTGGGGGAATATCGATTAGCAGTCAGTTTTTAAGAAGATGTGCTTGGGTACGGCTGTTGTGTGAAGTGTTGTTGAGTGTTATTTTGTTGGAACAGTTGTGAAATGTTTTCTGATTTTGATGCCCAATTGATGTTCTTGAGCCTGGTAAGTTCAACCCATGAAAGCATGACCAAGATCAGTTGTAGTTTAGATGATGGTTAGAAAAAATAAATTGTGTTCCTGAAAACTTCCTACTTTCATTTTAAAATAATTGCAATTTTAGTGAATTTAAATAATGAAACTCCTAAAATGATAATAAAACTTTCAATTCCATAAATTATTTGTATATGAAAAACTGTTATTTTGATAGTTGAAGTTTTCATTTTAAGAAACCGAAAAAATTTGAAAAAGCTTATTATTTTCTTTAAATTTGGCAACGCTGTCTATAAAATTGTTTGGCAACTGACTGCTCTTTGCCATAATTTTTGTGTGTTGTGTGTTTTCATTGTCGCGGTGGGAAAAAGCTACCTCTGATGGCTCCGGAATGGGCTGATCAAATCAAATCATTAAGGTGGGTAATGTAAAATGCATTCCCAAAATAGGATTTATCTACTGATGTACTATTTTTACTACATTTTAGGACACGACACTTGATACCGTCCCCGATGCCTGGAATGGGTGCGAGCAGTTCTGCTGTCAGCATCACCCATCTTCGACTATACAACCGAGTTTAAAATACGCAATCACTGGATGAGATCGCCACCCCCAATGACATGCCCACGCTTTTATCAAGGGAATCCGCAACATTTCGATTTCTCCGATTACATAAACCATCTGCGTCGGGAGTTCAAATAAGTTGGTTTGATTTGGAAGAATTTGAACCATGTGAAAGATCGCGAGGAAAAAGTGCCTTCGTTACCACTTAAGTCCACAAGTGGAGAGAACTGCTGGATGAAGATTCGCCGCGAGCTCTTCTGCTAGTGATACGGAAGCTTCCAGTACGGTCGGTACGAAACCGCATCAGTGCCAATGGACGTGGAGGTGGTGGCAACTACAGCATGCTGCATGATAACCACAACGGAGGTGAACTGCATCACCACCAGCAACATTGTTGTGATAATGGTAATCAGCGATGTTGTGGCACAGAAACATGACTCGGTTTAATGTGATAATAATTTGTAAATTGTATATTTAAATTTAAATAAATAAATATATTCTTAATTAATATAAATAATAAATAAATGGGAACGGAATAATCAATTTTGAAAATGTGAATATTCGTTCTGACATAGTATACTCAAATTGAAAGCGCACACCACTTGTTGATTTGAAAGCATAACTCTTGATTCTAAAGTTAAAATACACATTTAGTTTTGAAACAAAAATGTCGTTTTGAAAAGTCGGCTCTTGTCAAAATTCTTTCCAAAGTGACATTCTTGTACTTGTAGATTTAACAGTCTTATACTTTCTACTGAAAATCACTAACTAATTTTCTTAACTTTACCAACGTTCTTTTATTTTTACCAACTATTTGTTTTGTGTGCATGTACAATATTATAGATTGAAACGATTGTGAAATGTTTTCTGATTTTTATGCCTAATTGATATTCTTGAGCCTTGTAAGCTCTATCCATGCAAGTATGAGCAAAATCAGCAGTAGTTTGTTCTTCTTCTTCTTATTGGCATTACATCCCCACACTGGGACAGTGCCGCCTCGAAGCTTAATGTTTATTAAGCACTTCCACAGTTATTAACTGCGAGGTTTCTGAGCCAAGTTACCATTTTTGCATTCGTATATCATGAGGCTAGCACGTTGATACTTATATGCCCAGGGAAGTCGAGACAATTTCCAACCCGAAAATTACCTAGACCGGCACCGGGAATCGATCCCAGCCACCCTCAGCATGGTCTTGCTTTGTAGCCGCGCGTCTTACCGCACGGCTATGGAGGGCCCGTTAGAACATGTAAAATGCACACTGACAAAATCCAATCATATTCATTATGTGTGGCACACATAAATTTTGACTATAGCATTTCTCATATAACGATTATGTGAATTCGCTTAGCATGTATGTGGAATAGGGTGGCTCAAAAAACACTTTTTCAAATTTTTTGATGGGCCGCCCTCTTATTCGTTTCTATTTGATGCCCTGATGCTCTGGACAAAATTTCAGCCAAATCGGTCAACGTTTGGGCAGTGCTAAACTCGTTGGAAGTTTATATGGAAAAATGTATGCAGAAACATCCAAAAACAGTGATTTGCAGTTGGAAGGCACAATTTACGATCAAGAGCCATGATACTCATTCAGTTCTTGTAAAATAAAATACAGAATGTTATGCTGAAAACCGCGAGAAGATTAGAGTTTATTACGCAAAGATATTAGCATTTTACTGGAGTGTTGTAGGGGTGAATTTATTTCTTTTCAAAGGTAAAAGAAACGAAATTTGCTCCAACCCCACTGCAGAGAAATGCTAATAACTTAGCCGGGCAAACTCGAATCTTCTCGCGGTTTTCTGCATAACATTCTGTAATAAATTCTACAAGATCTGAATGAGTATCATAGTTCTTCATCGTAAGTTGTGTGGTTTAGCTGCAATTTACTGTTTTTGGATGTTTCTGCATACATTTTTCCATATAAACTTCCAACGAATTTAGCACCGCCCAAACGTTGACCGATTTGGCTGAAATTTTGTCCAGAGCATCAGGGCATCAAATAGAACCGAATAAGACGGCGGCCCATCAAAAAAATTGAACAAAGTTTTTCCCATACTAATTTGAGCCACCCTAATGTGGAAACATACATAACCCTTATTAACTATTAACCATTATGTGGATTCTTCTATAGCGGCTGGTTATTAATGCACACATAAAATTTATTTGTAAATTTCTTTAGATTTTTGCCAATAAAAATGTGTGGATTTTTATTAGTGCAGGGATTGAATCCTAAAGAGAATGAACAAGTCTCTCATTTATCATCTCAGTATACATATACGATGTGTAGCATCCCGATCAGTGGATAGTAACAGATTTATAACAGAAT
The DNA here is from genome assembly GCF_024139115.2 of Armigeres subalbatus. Taxonomy (NCBI): domain Eukaryota; kingdom Metazoa; phylum Arthropoda; class Insecta; order Diptera; family Culicidae; genus Armigeres; species Armigeres subalbatus. Next base: position 114,444,680 of record NC_085139.1, on the reverse strand, counting down.
TTGTTATTCTGTTACAGCAGTTTTTTATAACAGCGGTTGTTATAAAACATGTACCATTAGTAGTTAAAATAACAAAAATTGTAACCAAAACTCTTCTAGTTTTAACAAAAATATTACTAAATATGTTATCAATTGAACAAAAATATAACTCGATGTGTTACATAAAAAGTTTTGAAAATATCTTATACTAGAACAAATTATGTTATTGAAAAGATTTTGATTATCCATAATGTAGGCAATTAACTTTGTCCAGCTGGTTCAACTTTGAATGTAGGTTCAAGTTAAACTTATTAGAATATCAAACACGATTTTCTGTTGGTTCTCAGAGTATATTGTTCATTAGTTTCCATCGTCATATTACATTAACAAGTTATTCTACATTATTGATATATAAACATAATTCATAATCCAACTAGTATATCCCAGTGACTCTGGCAACACTTCTACCAATTCTGGTTTGTTTTGATTGCTCATAAACATTTGTAGTGCAATCCAATATTGCTAGTGATGTTGCATGCAAGTCCAGGGTGGGGATAATATTCTGACGTTTATTTGACAAGACGTCATTCAGTCTGTTATCCAAATTGTTTGTTGTGATCGCATATTCCACGACGATCGCGATCACCTCGCGAAAAGTTTATTTTGTTTTATCCGCCGGGATTTTCGCGTATTTTAACAAAACTGAAGGTGGTACCTTCGTTTTTTCCAATTGCTATCTGCCAAAATGTAGGCAATTTTTTTTCGGTGAAAATAAACATAGCACATTATGTTATAATCATGTTATAACGATCATGAAATTTTCTTTCCTCCATTTTTAACAGAGATTTTATAACAAAATTATTACAAGTTTTGTTATTTGTAACACATATTGACATAATTGAGATAAAATTTTGTTATGACTAACTGGTCGGGATACCGCGAGAGACTTTTTTCGCCAGCTGTCATGATAGAGTACTGATTCGGGAGGCTATCCCGATCAGGAATTCATAACTAAATTATAACTCAATTCTATCAATGGTTGTTATTTAAAACAACGTATGTTATCATATATATAATAGCCCTGTTTGTCTGTCCGGTGACTAGCCAACCAGACGCAGCACGCGGGGAATTTCTCACAAAAAATAAAATATTTGACACTTCAATCCAATCAGATCAGAAACCAAACCAGTGACACCTTAGACAACCAGACACATCATTTGATGAAAGAAATCACAGACAACAGACGTTGAAAATTATGTTTTTTTTTGAATGCATGATTTTTTTGTCTTTATTAGCGAGATAAATGCATGAATTAATGAACCATTTATATTGAAAAAAAAAACCCAGATTGATCCACCTAGCAGTGATTGTGCCTGTCTCGTACATAATTGAACAATCCAACCCGGAAAATTAATTGAAATTCTGAGTTATTTGTGAGTGGATTTTCAAATGTTCTAAGTAAAGTATTATTAGCGTGTACGTTTTATTCGAGCTTTTTTTATTGTGCTTTAAAGCTGCAGACGCGTTATGGCGATATGAACGTAACTTGCATGCTATTAAAACTTGTGTTGCATTTGTTGTACTCAAGTCTTGTACAAAAGCGAGTAGAAGAGCTTGCGTGGGTTGATTCAACAAGGCATTGTATAGCATGTTATGACTTTTTCACGATATATCATAACTATTTAAATATTTAGAATTTTTTAGAATGTGCAATCGTTATGAAATTCAATAGTGATAAACTACGCTTTATTCTTTGTCGATTGCAACTTGCTGCGAGAGAATCGGTTAAGAATTACTATGTGAAAAATTGGCTAATGTTTTTTATGGCACATGTGCACACATACATACATACGGACAGACAGACATTTGCTCAGTTCGTCAAGCTGAGTCGATTGGTAAATAACACTATGGGTCTCTGAGCCTTCTATAAAAAGTTCGATTTTGGAGTGAAATGATAGCCTTTCGGTACAACTTTGTTGTACGAGAAAGGCAAAATCACTTGCCAGGGGCGCTACTGCGTCCACAAATAAACTAGTAATTAGATAATTCGATAAAAATGTGTCTTCGGCTAGTTTTATTTCATAACAAAGTTATAACAACATTAGTTATGTATATTTACACAAAATAATTGCCTACATTTTTTGTTGATATTGGAAAAACGCGGAGGTAATCACCTCCAGTATAACTTGAATCTATGTTCGATATTGGCTAGTACAAAGTTAATTGCCTACATTATGGATTGAAATCCGGCGTTGTAGCGTACAACATTTTTATACGTGATGTAGGCAATTACCATGGAAGTAGATTTTTGTATGTACCTCATAATCATATCAACGGTTGTTATAATGTTGAAATGAAGGTAACAACCTCTAATATAATTATGTTACGGCTAGAGGGAATTTTGATATAATTTTTGTTATTTTAACAACTAACCACCCAATTTTATAACACATTTTGTTACATTATTTTTCTGAAATAAATAACTCCCTTGTTATAATTTTGTTATGCATTCTTGATCGGGATACCCCATGATAAATTTCTTTTAGAAAGCTCCAAATGTGGGGAGCACTGGCTCTGATGATGAATTTCAACTTGTTTTACACAGCTGTGCAGAAACCAACACGAAATGAGCGAAAATAAAGCGAGAATCAGCATTTTTCTGGGGGGGGGGTGACTATCCGATTCTGTATTATCGCACTTGTATACAAGTTTGATAAATTTGTTATCATGGCTTGTTATAATTCGGAACAGTTTTTGCCGTTGTTTTATCGTTGTTCGTTATAACCCGTAATGCTGGGTAGACACCTTTGCGTGGTGTGTTACGGGGTAAGATCTACCACGGTTACATTGCCAGCTACAGGTAAATCCTGACCCAACGATTACCTTCCTCATTATCCAACTCCGTGGTACTTATGAGGGTGTCGCTAAGTCGGTGGCCTTTCGTTAAGTAAGTACTACATCAACACTTCCTTCCTCTCCCTAGTTACGGTGAAGATGGGCGTGGCCAGGAGTAGTAATCCTCATGCTTTTGTTATTTTTGTTTAAGACTGGAATCAAGGACCACTCCCCTTCTTGATTTCTGATAGCATTCTAGATAAGGATCTCAAAAGTAAAACATGAGTATCACTAGTGTCCAATCTACGAATTACACCGTAACAATGCTAATGCTAATGTTTTATCGTTGTTCGTTATCTATTGAGAGCGATTTCTGCAAACCCTGGTAAAATGTGATGCTTTGAGACGCTTGTGAAATATTTTCTGATTTTGATGCCTGATTGATTTTCTTGAGCCTGGTAAGCTCAATCCATGAAAGCATGACCAAGATCAGTTGTAGTTTAGATGATGGTTAGAACATGTACAATATGATACTTTGGTATGGTTGTGAAATGTTTTCTGATTTGAGGCCTGATTTATGTTCTCGAGCCTGGTAAGCTCAATCCACGAAAGCATGAGCAAAATCAGTAGTAGTTTCAATAATGGTTAGAACATGTAAAATGTGATGCTTTGAGTTGAGACGCTCGTGAAATATTTTCTGATTTTGATGCCTGATTGGTTTTCTTGAGCCTGGTAAGCTCCACACATGCATGAGCAAAATCAGCAGTAGTTTTGAAAAAAGGATAGAACTTTTAAAACATGAACTTTGATCTTGTATTTCTGATTCTATGCATTATTCTGGTAAGTATCAATTCAAGTGAAAGAATTCAACATTAACGTTTTTTTTATTTTCAGAAATTGAACTGAAGATCATTTTTCATCAGTGAAACCTGCCGTGGACTTAAAAAAAATATCAAAAAAGATAATTTTGAAAATATTTCTAAAGAGTAGAGGAGAGAAAGGATGTAGTGATGATATATTGTATGTAGTTGTATTTAATTATTGATCTATGAATAGAATATGCACATTATAATGGCAACATTGTTATTCAAAATTAGGGTACATTTTATATGAGTGTAGTGTAGTGTTTAATATGCTTGACAGTTTTGTCGGAGTGCATTTTGCTAGAGAGGGATGTATTTACACAGACCTTTCGAGACGAACGTACGTATAAAAAAGAGAGGGAAAATATTTGGGGGAATGTCGATTAGCAGTCAGTTTTTAAGAAGATGTGCTTATAAACGGCTGTTATGTGTATTGTTGTTGAGTATTAATGGAATTATTTGGTATGTGTTTATTAGAACTGTTTTGGAAATATATGAAAAACGAGAAAGAAAAAAAAAATAATTAGAAATAAAAAAAACATGCTTAATTGAAATGACCAATGTCAACCGTCTAAGACGAGTTAAGTAACTCCATTTAATTCCACCAATTATTTCGATATCTTTGCAGATACGTATTTCGACCACTTCCTTCGTCTTAGACGGTTGAATACATTCCCCTAAAAAGAGCTTATTTTTTTTTCTGTTGACCAATGTGTTTATGTTTCATTTGAATGTATATGGAAAACCACAAACAAAACAATAGACCTCTGCAGGAGTTTGTCAAATTCACTCACCTATTGGATTTGGACCGAGCCGGTGACAAGCGTGGTGTCATCATCATTAATAGACATAGCCCGCTGTCATCATTGAAACGCAGTATGAAAAAAAATATAGCCCAGGCAGGATGTTACGATCTGGCGATGGGCTAAACAAAAGATATTTTAGTTACCAGATAAAGATTGTCGCTGTCGTCGCTGTCCGAAACATCTTTTGCTGCACACCAAATTTTCGATTCATGATCCAGCAATTCGATTTGCTGGTTGAATATCAGCAACATATTGTTTTTCTGGAATACAGCATTTCTGGTCGATGTGTACTGAAATTCAGCATACATATCTACTGAAAACCAGTAAACCAAATAATATCAACTGTCAACCAGTATTTTGTGCCACATTTTACTGAATACCAGCAAACAATTACAAAAAACACCGTGAAACAGTAAATTTTAATTGCTGAACGCATAACAGCATTTTTCCTTTTGCTGAGAACCAGCAAATCATAACTGTCAAATAGATGTTGAACCGCGCATATCACATTTAGCTAGTATTTTTTCACTTGGACGGCCGTTTTTCTTCTTTCCGAATGGAAGTCAGCGACAAAGTGTTATTCCTGTTGTGCAAAAATCTCTGTAAGTAAAATCAAATTTGTTGCATTAAGCTATTCGATTTCAATTATCTCCACCAAATATATTTTGTTTCAGTCGAACAATGTCGCCGACAACCAAAAATTCGATGTAGTCCATGGCTACATCGGCTGGATATTTTATCAACAAATAGTGATTAAAAACATTCGTCGATGAATAAATGTTTGAAAAATAAAGAAAAGAAACATAATAATTGTAAAAAAATGTAAAAATAAAGTGTACGTTTTGATATTGAATCTCAGTCCCTTTATTTAATCTATATTAATAGCACGAAATCGCAATATTTATGATTTCAAAATATACTGGAAATACAGCAAAACGCATCCATTAGCCAATTGCTGATAACCAGCAAACAATACTTTGATTTTGCTGAAGGTTAAGTAAATCAACTGTCACTTTGCCCAGATCGGATTTTGCTGGATTATCAGTATCTTTTTTTGCTGAAAATATTGCTGGTTTAACAGCACAAAAAAAATCAGCAAAATTTTGCTGGTTTTCAGCGAAAGAAATTTGGTGTGTGGTGAGGATAGGGAATCTAAATGCTAATGAAGGAAAAATACATACGATTTGACAGTTTCGGATAGCAGAACAAAGGGAACCGAAGCGACAATCTTTATCTGGTAACTAAAATATCTTTTGGCTAAACAATAGGATGTCAGTCACTTGATTTTGACACTAGAGCGGGATATTCATTCGAACAAATATTCATTTTGTGTTCATTATACGACTAGCTCGAAAATCCTAATTTCTTAATGGTTTAAGGACAAGTGTCATGGAATCTAAAACGAATAATTCATTATTTCACTCTCGTTTTCCAGGGCACTACACTCGATACGGAAGCAACGCACAACTGGTCGGGGTTCAGCCAAAACGCACCAATCGCCAATGAAAAATTACCCATTTTCTGCCGAAACTTTCGTTTGGCAGATTTAATTGATCGCAAATCGTATCGGATATCCCTCAATCCAATAAATGAGGATATTGCAAATGTACGCTTGAATTGATATGAAACGATTTCCGTTGTCCTTGTACGAACAAAATATCACAAGTCAGTCAAAAATCCGCTTGGTGCGTTTTGGCTGAACCCCGACCAACTGTCATTCTTATTATTTCACGCTAGCAACCCTATAACCAGAGACCGGCGGAGTCAAAAACTGTCGAAATGGCAACGTATGAAAATGCATGAAATCGTGAAAACAATACTGGCAGCACTTGAACTTTTTGCTTGCTTCTTATGGATGCAAAAAGTAAACAAGTCGAAATGGAACCGCTTTTGACGGTTCGATTGGAAACAAGATGGCGTCTTCGCCGATCTCTTATTCTAGTATTTCTATTTCACGCATGCTGCGACGCAGCAAAGCTGCCATGGCACCGAACAGTAGAAGCATAAGTACTAGAACGCTAGTGGCGCTGTAGTCATTGAAAGTATTTTACCAAAATATGCTTCCACAATGTAATGCAACGCTAGTGACGCTGTAGTCATTAAAAGTCTTTTGCCAAAATATGCTTCCACAATATTGTAATCCATGTTTTGTTTCATTGCCAACATTGGCTTGACACTTGTAGTAGCGGTGCTTTGGCTGCCAGATCAAAGTGACCTAAATGTCTGTCACGCGAACAGGAACGACATTAGCAATCTAATACTTATGCATCTACTCACCGAACCAACTAGTTCAAGTGATGGTTCACTACCGTGGTTTTGTAATCCATCCTTTTCTGCGATCAAATGTCCCCCAGAGAATAACCGTAGTCGGAAGTAATTTCTCAAATGCCTCATAGGATATACTTTGCTAAACGTTCACCTGGGGCCGACTCATTTCTCATTATGAGCCAGATGGGATAATCTGGGTTGATTTCTACCTTCCAGCTCTGAAGCTGGATTGAGAGTCAGAATCTGACTCGTCTCCTTTATGCTGTTAGACACTGATTTTTTTTTGTTCAAGTCATCTACACTGAGTAGCGAACGACAACTTTGAATGATTTCCCAAGTGCGTACAAATGGAAACTGTGTTCCATTCCATTAATACTGCGATGCAAAATCGTATCTTCAATCCACAACTCCGGCGACAGCCGATAGATTTGCTGACAAAACAAGCACCCGGCTGGTGGTTAATGCACAGAGCGTCGTTAATTTAATTTTAGGTCCTAATTTATGCCATCGATCCCATCAACAGTTTGAATGCAAATTTGATCCGACGCCCTCTGTGCCGCACGCACTCTCTGTATGTGGCGCCCTCCGGTATAAGTGAGTGGGCTTTAGAAAGGCGACACGTGGGACCAGAGCCCAGAGCCAGGACGACTATCGGTTTTCAATTGGATACGAGTTATCGTATGCTTATTTTCCTCTCCGATGAATAGATAGATTTAAGGGTTGGTTGGCATCCCATTTCTGTTTTTCTCGGTCGCAAATTGTGATGGAGGTACGTTGGTATTCAGTGCAAAGGATGATTTATAAGCATAGGGGATGATGCCGCATTTGCCCTTCTGGATTCCTTTCACATTCTGTAGACGGGACGGGGTTTTTTGATGGAGAGCACCTGTGACAATGCTTGGGGAATAATGAAGTAGTAGTTTGAGTTTATCATTTCTAGTGGCAATGTATCTTGTATCACACTAAATACATTAAAACTTTGGGTACCGTACATCGCCTTCTGTTTTTTTTTTAATATAAACACTAGCAGAACGTACACTGCGTTGCTCGGATCGATTGGCATTCTAAATGTCAATTTTTGATTTTTTTTTGCGCCGCGCTCTAAGTCAATTTTTGTTCATTCGCATTATAGGTTTCCTCCCAACTCGCCCTAATATTGTATTTTGTTAGCATTCCGTATCATATTTGTAAGCTCTTTGTAAATATGAACACAGCTGATCTTACGACGAATAGATTATTGAGATAATCTTGCAAATCTGTTCATCCGTTCGTGAGTTATATTGCAAAAAAAGAAAATGCAAACTCATTTTTGTAAATAAAGCAAGCAAGAAGCAAGATCCTAAAACTATGTCTAGCAGGTCATTGATCAAAATCTGAAATAGCCGGCGTGAGAGCTGAATTAGTGTCAAATTACATTTCGTAACATTTTTTAATTTCATTCTCATGCCTAACACTTTGTATTTAGAACAATGATCTGTTTGACAAAGTTTTAGGATCCTTTAAGCATGACATGTTAATCACGATCCGTAATCGTTAATCATACTTTTGCCCATTATATTTGGATAAACGGCAAGCCTCGTAAACGATATAAAACTTTTTTTTGCAACTAGTTGCATTATCTACTATTATACCACAGTAGTTACTTGACCAGATTTTGCTCCATTAGCTTAGGTGTGTATTTAAATAGTGGATTATTCCCTACGCGTAATCAATTAAATACTTCCAGGTCTTTTTTATGCAGTTTGGTTTTAGTCGATTCAGATCTTCAGCTTTAATGAAGCAATGAGTTGACCCCACGGAAAATCCACAAAAAATCAAAGAACATTCAGGTAGTATCTGAAAAGGTGTAAAAGTTTAGTAGACCAAGAAATAAATGAACACCAACTACGTAAAAAAATCCTGGGTGTAATTTGTTGGACGTGACATCTATATTCCCCTAAATCTGATGAATCTATCGCTTCATGGTTTATCGAGCAATGCAATATTTCATTTCATTTTCATTTTGCAGCGTTTGGTGGTTCAATGAGAGCGCAAGTCATTCCAAAGCCGATAATAGAGGGGGTAATGACAGAAGAGTCCTTGCAGACCACTTGAACGTCATGGGATGGGTTGATGTGAGGTTAGGATTTTGGAATGGCTCGGCATACTGCAAAATTTGCTGCAAAATTTAAGAAAAAAATAGAAAACAAAAAGCTTTAGTTGTAGTAACAATGCAAAGTTTTTTTTTAATTTAAGCTTTCAAAGATGAAAAGAATTCAACAATTGTAATTAAAGCTAACAATTACTCTCAACAAAGTAACCATTATTTCGAAAAAATTCCCTATATTTTTCATGCAATTATCAGTAAAATCCCTTTTTTCAAAAGAAAATTTTAAATTGTCCAAAAATAGGTTTCAGGCGCAATAGATTTTTTTTATTTAGGTAAATCAGTGTTAATAATGTGTTAGCAATTTGCGATGTGTTAAAAAATAAGTTTTAGTTTGTTACTTACTATTTTTGATGATACTTCTCTGTCATACGATGCTTCTTGTGAATCTATTTCGAAGTGATTCTATTGTTCTACTGTTCCACCACCCTTCATGTTATTCTGAAATTGTTGGGATATCTGTTCATGCTCATGCTTCAACCATCAGGTTGAGTTAGCATCAGAAGACTGTTAAAAGAGTAGAAAATAGGAAATAGAGAAGAAATTGATTAGCGAATAATTCATCTTGGAGTTAGGTTATTAGTTTTGTATCACTAATTCAAATATATTATTCTACGATACGAAAAATGTAATGAGTCCTTAAATATTATGTTTATTATTTCATTTGGTTTGATTCTCACTTACCTTATTTATCTTAAATCTAATGGGTTAATTGTGATTATTTTATATTGCTTTATTTGTAAATAATGCTAGAAACCTTCCAGCACGGAAGAACTATCACTCTCAAATCCTTCAAAGTCTGTTGGTATGATTTCATCATTTGAATTGTCAGTGTTCTCACTGCTACTATCTTCATCGTCCGATTCTTGCAAATTGGCAGAGTTTTCTAGTTTCTGAATCCATTTTTCCTTTATCTGTAGCCCATTCTTGCCATACTTCCATCGAGATTCCACTTCTTTCGATATCTTGGCGAATGGAGGTTCTCCATGTGAATGCTGGCCTTCCTAACTTTTTCTTTTTGTCAATCCTGTACTTCAGTGCTGTCCTCAATATGCCCCTGTTTCCACTTCGTATAACATGCCCATAATACTTTAGCCTTGATATTCGTATTTTGTTATTTATTGTCCGTCCATCGAGTAGTTTTGAAGGTACACATTCTTGTTGTTGCACTGCTTGGTTGTTCTCGTAGTGTTCATTCTCTGGCACGTCGTCTCCTCTTCCTTCGTCTATGCTCAGTTGTAATAAGGTTTCTAGCATGTTTTTGCCTTTCTCGTTCAACAAAGTTGTACCGAAAGGCTATCATTTCACTCCGAAAACGATCTTTTTATAGAAGTCTCTGAGACCCATAGTATTATATACCAAACGACTCAGCTCGATGAACTGAGCACATGTCTGTCTGTCCGTGTGTATGTATGTGTGTATGTGTGTGTGTATGTGTGTGCATAAAAGCTAAAGAAAACATTAGACAACTTTTCGTATACTAATCCCTAACCGATTTTCTCGCAACAAGTTTTATTCGACAGGGGACAAAGCCTTGTTGATCACTATTGAATTTGATAACGATCGGTCATTGCGTTTAAGAGTTATGAAGAAAATAGTGCATCGAACCATATAAGTCCCATATAAGGTTGGTGTCTTAACTAAATGCGAGAAAGGCACAACCAACGCTAGGTGGATTAATCTGGGTTTTTTCCTTTTTCTCAGGTCATTTCTATTTCTCTTAAGTAATTCTGATACCTCCATCCCATATGTGACCACAGGTGTTATTAAGGTGTGATACAATTTTTTGATTACCTTCCATTTTAATTCAAATTTCCTTAGAAACGAGCACAACGCACGGAATGCTTTTTTGGCTTTCTTTATTCTTTCAGCAGTTATCTCCCTTCCCCGAGCAGGAGCGACGACCTTGATAACAGAAATTAGTATGATTTAGCCTTGCATAAGAGGTAAAATACCAAAAAATAATACCAAAAACTTATATGCAGAATACTTGAGGCATACCATGCTTAGGTATTTCAATACCAAACGAATAATAATAGGTTATGCATTTGGTATTGAAATTCAATTTAATAACTGAGTTTGTTATGGCTTAAGTATTGTGCATATTAGTTTTTGGTGTTATTCCTTTGGTATTTTACCTCTTATGCAGGGCTAGTTCATAACAGAGTATGGTATCAATAACATAATTAAGTATTATTGAGCCAATTCCTCCTGCTCGGGTCTAGTTAAGCTACTCGTAATGTAAGCTCCCAAGTACCGTAGTTTCGTTACCACTGTCAATTCAAATTTTCCTAGTTTGACATTTCGGTCAGCTTCGATGTTTTTAATAACTTAAGGATCTCTGTATAGTAGTTTAGTTTTATCAGTGTTTATGACTAAACCTACTGACGCCAATAGGGGTTCCAAGACATCTAACAGTTCTTCGATTTCCTCCTCTGTTTCGCATATTATCAATATGTCGTCAGCATATGCTAAGATACAAGGCATCTGTAACTGTCCCGTGTGTTCTAAATTGAGTTCTGGTACAAACTCTTTCAGTGTCAGCAGTACGTGATGGAGCATGAGTATGAAGAGACGGGGACTGAGTGGGTAGCCTTGTTTGATACCTCTTTGTTTATTTACGCTTGGGGTTCGTTGTACATACCATTGAAGAGCTGGTGATATTCCTAGTTCTTGTAGAATAGGTGCTAGTTTTGATAGATCGATTGTGTCGAAAGCTTGTTTCAAATCCACTGACAGCAGAATTGACTGTCTCCCTTTCCTCCATCTTTCATCTATTATCCTTCTGGTACAAATAGTTGATCTGCTGCGCTTCGTGCTTCTTGGAATGCCATTTGATATGATAGCATCGGTGGTAGTTGATTTCGGAGCCGTTCTAGTAAGATTGTTGCATATATTTTATAAGCACACAGAAAAAAATTATGTAAACTAATAAGCGCGTAAAAAATAAAGACGCGGAAAATTACACTATTCTAGGCGTACGTTGTTGAAATTTACACGAAAGTAATGCACATAAAGGGAATGCCAAAAAGAGTGTAAATTTAAACGATATTTTCGCCTGAAGGAATGCAATTTCTGTTGCATTATGCCACTTTTCATATGACTTATGCTATAGCAATTGACATAATGCTATAGAAATTGCATACATTTAGGGCGAACTTGTTGAAAAAGAACCATGTACGCCCAGAATAGTGTAATTTTCCTCGTCTTTATTTTTTACACGCTTATTAGTTTTCATAATTTTTTTCTGTGTATCTGCCTCCTCTTTAAGTTTCCTTGCGTAAGCTCTTTCCTTCTTCAAAGTTCCGTTATTTCGATCCTCTAATAGCTTTTGTCTCGCTAAAAAGTATCTTTTAGATGCAGCTGCCCTCCTAGGTGTTTGCGGTGATGTTTTTGTCCCTAACACGGTCGTTGTTGCTGAGTTCAATGCTCTTGATATGTTATTCCATTTTTCTTCCGTTGTTTCTTCTACCTCCTCTGTTTCTTGTAAACGCACGTCTAGTAATTGTTGAAATTTTTCGCGACTATATCGTCTTCCGTTTTTAGCTTTTCCACATTCAATTTCATTTTCTTGGTTGGGTGTTGTGCGCTCCTCAAATGCCTATCCGTGTCATTATTTTGCATCTTTAGTTTGAATGTGCATTCCAGTATTTTGTGGTCGCTTTCCAACGTTGGATGAAAAACTGCTCGAACGTCCGGAAACGCTATGTAGTTCATCCTACTTATTAATATGTAATCAATTTGTGAACTTGTTTTTCGGTTGCTCCACGTGTATTTGACAGATCTTGATTTGAAGAAAAACATCCCTCTTCATATGTTTTCCTTACCAGGATCGCTGTTGCTCCTCCTACTCGATCCCTTAGTACTGAGTCGTCATTGACGTTGAACCAATAGTAGTTGTTGAACCAATAGCTGTAAGGCTACTATGAAGTACTGTTTCATGTGAAAGCAAGAATCTAGATCTTCCTGTTTGTTTCTATCTGAACATCCTCTAACGTTCCAGTTTGCAATATATATCAGCGTGTTATCAGCTGACTGTGGAGGGGTTTCAACTATTGATGACGGTAATGTCCTTTGGCTAATTTGTGATGCGTTTTGTGAGGCGTTCTGTTGCCAAGCATGTATTTGTGCAACTGGTGGTATGTATTGAATTTCATTAGGCTCATCGTTTGTTGTGTTTAATCTTTCTCGAGTTTTAAAACGTAGAATGCTGACCACACTGTCATAGTGGTTTCTTGTTGTGTTACTGCTTCTCAACCTGTTACTTCTTGGCGAGCGATAAGCGATTTTAAGCAGTTTGTTGACCACACCAGCTTCATTATATTTTATTATTGGTCCGTCTTCATGATAAACATCTATCCTACAACTTAGGACTTCTGATGCTGCTGCAATTGACTCTTCCCCTCCCCATTCATTGCTATGCTCTAGCCTATGCAGGAACTCTTCTATTGCTTGCTCTATTTCTATCTCCCTGTGCCATCCTTGTTCAATTACTGTTTGCGTTAGACTTATTTTAAATTTGTCATCGTTATTTCTGATGTGAAACACTATCATTCTCCTGAAATTCCAGATTTCCTCCATGTGACATCGCTCGTTGATATCATGTTTGTGATATTGATTCACTATCGACGCCAATAAACAATGTCCATCTCCTGGAATGGGTCGCACCATTGCAACTCCCCCGTTATAATTCACACGCTCCATTGATAGTTTTTCGTTTGGGTTAGTGTATTGTTAGTTGATGATTATTGTAAATGACAATGGTCATCAGCCTCAAGTAAAATACATTTTCAATTATGCTTGAGATAGTGTCCATATGTTGTTAGTTTACTACATTGTTTTTAAAATGTTTAACTTTATTACATAGTTATACGCTGCCAGAACTCTCACAAAAGTCCCATGGCTATTTTGATTTTTCTTCAGTAACAAACTCAGTTACCGATAAAATAATGGACTTTGATCAATAAAATGTGGATTTATGAAAATATGCGAATAAAAGTCTCACTTCCGCTTTTCACACACAATACACTACGTAAGCACATTTATAGCTCAATAAATAGTGTGGTAATATAAATATAAATATGAAGAATGCTATTTCGAGTGATAGGGTTTTCAATTTTAATTAATTATTAAGAGTTTGTGAACTTATTTAAAATTATCGGTAATGTACTTTACTAGAAGAAAATTGTCCTGAGACCTTTATGCGAATAGGAGCAGTGCATCTACTTAACTTTTTTTTCTACAACTAAGTAATAATACTACTACCGCTACTGCTACTACTATGAAAAATATATCAACTATTAAGACAACTTTTACTACACCTAAGCGCTACGGTGGATGATCGTTGGCTTCCGCAGTCTTTCTTATTTCTGTATAAGGTTGGTAAAGACTGGTATTGGGCCTGCCGGCACCTCTAACCTTACGCATAGTCTGCTGACGATAAAGGATGTGCCAGTGTTCAAGCGCATATTAGGGGCGTGGAGCATCAAGTTTCAAACGATTTCGTTTAGATAATTAAGAATTATAGATTACAATTATTCAACAATTTTATGTATGTTTCACAATATAAAAATATGCATGTAATTAAAACATGTTATGGACTCATTTAATTTGATAGTGATAAAATAATGCGTTCGCAATACAAAGAACAAATAGTGATTGAGAATGAATTTAGTTTGACTCCAATAACTCATATTATACCGAGACACTTGACAAACCACCGTCGATCCTATCATCCGTGGACAGGGATGGTTTGTCGGGCAATGCAATATTGCATGATAACATGGAACTGATTGTTTCCTGCAACAGCGTGATTTTTTTTGGCAAGAAAGATCATGTGAGGTAAATTAGACTGGACCATTGCATTGTGGTTTAGGTTTATCATATTAAAGCCGTCATTGCAAAAAATGTAGGAAAAATCTTTCTGCAATCAGTTACACAAACCACTATTCTCCTACAATTCAGGACAAAATTTTCAAAACGACTTATCTGCTTTTGTAAATCTTTGTTTTGTATACTTGTCAAACAACGATTTGACGAATCTGATAGCTCTCCCACGCAAACCAACACCACCAACAGGTAGCGGAAACCTTCACCTACCTATTGGTGGTGTTGGTTTGCGTGGGAGAGCTACCAGATTCGTCAAATCGTCGTTTTAATCTTTGTTTACAAAAGCAGATAAGTCGTTTTGAAAATTTTGTTTTGAATTATGAATGTATTTCCTCTGCTAAAAGAGAAAAAAACGTCAGACGTTGAAAGGAACCGTCTTGCTTACTCATGGCCCACATTCCAATTTTTAAGGACATAAAGCAGAAAGGCCATTCAACCAAAAATGTCGTTTTGCCGAACAGGTCATTTGCCCGCAAATGCCGTTTGTCAGAAATGCCTAGTGACGCAGAGAAAGCTAGTACATATTCCAAATTGTTGCTTGAGAGAACATGTCATTTGGTCTATAATATCGTTTGGCTGAGATAGTCGTTTAGAAAAATGGCTATTTGGTCGAAAATTTGGTTACAACAGTTACGGCAACTGTCATTCGGCTGAACGGTCATACGATTGTGAGCTTCGTAACCATGCGGCCCAGACGCATTTACTTTGGATCGTAGGTTCGATTCCCACCCGGTGAGAAGAAAACTTTTCATGAAAACGAAAAATTCCTCACTAGTCCACTCTTGCTGTGAAAAGTGAGAAATGAGAAATTTACAGTG
Organism: Armigeres subalbatus; assembly: GCF_024139115.2. Classification (NCBI taxonomy): domain Eukaryota; kingdom Metazoa; phylum Arthropoda; class Insecta; order Diptera; family Culicidae; genus Armigeres; species Armigeres subalbatus. The sequence continues at coordinate 114,429,076 of NC_085139.1, read as the reverse complement.
AGAAGCGAGACGTCTCACTAATTACTCCTCATTTCTCACTATTTACGTTATCCTTCTCACTGTGAGAATTAGCAAGATTTTTTCTAATTAAAAAATTCAAAATCTAATTATCAATTAGTAAGCAAGAAGTGAGAAATGAGTTGAAAGAAGTGAGTCGTCTAATTCCTGATGTCTACATTTTCTCTTCTTGCATCTCATTTCTCACTTGTTACTTCTTGCTTATTTCGTTTTTCTTCTCATTCTTACTTTTTGCAGTGAGAAATGAAAAGTGACTAGCAACAAGCAAGAAGTAAGAATCGAAAAGTGAGATGTCATTTGGTTGAATGGGTCGGCATTTTTGGCCATACGTTCTTTCCGCCAAATGACATTTTCGGTCCAAAGGCCTTCTCTGCTAAACGATCATTCCAACCAAATGACATTTTCTGTCAAATGACCTATTCGGCCATACGACCATTTCCGCCGTATGCCATGTTAGGGCAAACGACTGTTCGACC